>NW_019174474.1:5164045-5279260 GCF_002260705.1 Seriola dumerili | reverse complement strand
AACCTTTCCAGGACAACAGCCAATTAGATCCAGCAGAGCTTTAGCCCTGAGATAGTAAATTGTTGAAAATATTCTACCCTATGTCTTTTCTTTTTTTTTTTTTTACATTTGATTGCCATCTACAAATCAGCACCTGTTTTTTTTCAGTCACTCTCCCTTGTTCATGTCGTCAATGCTCTACACTCCTTTCTGTCCCCCTCTCACTCCTTTATTTAATCTATTTTTCCATATCACAGACATCTCAAATCGCAAAGCTGTTTGTAGTGTTAAATCATCCTGCAGAAGCGACAAGTTTTACTTCATTAAGTTGTGGCAGAGTGCACTGCTTCGCTGGAGAGTAAGGGTAAGAGTCTGTCCTCGTGGGCTCTATCAATAACCATTAAGGATCCTCTCTCATTAGACCAAACCTCATAGGCCCCCGGGGCTTGAGAAATGGGCCCTGCCATGTTACGTGACGGAGTACGCTTAGATGGCATCACCACTGTTTGGAAATGTAAATTGCAATACTTACTTTCCCCTGCGGATGATTGCCACCAGTGCTATGTACACAACTTTATTCTCATTCAACCTGTTTGCTTAATCAAGAAGAACCTCACTCCCCTATCAGCAAACCCCAGTTTGCTCCTGAGCTCCTCCCTTTTCCCCCTCTCCATCTTTTCTCACACACACACACACACACACACACTCTCAAACCCATTCAGCGTATCCCAGCCACTGCAGTATGATTATTCATATGGCAATGAGGCTGGATCAAGCTCGCAAGGCTGCCACAGCGTGATGGGAGTGTTTCCAGATGATGACTTAGGAGTCCTGCAGCTTCTCTGCCAAGAGCAGGGAATTCAAACTTAATCAGGGCGAGGACCCCTCCCTCCTCTATCTCCCAGAGAGCTCCATGGGGTTGAGGCCAAAACGGGAATAGAATGAGAGAGACAAAAGTCAAAGTCTAGGCAGCATCATGCACACTCTCTCCTTCTGTTTTCCTCCCAGGGAGCCAGAGGTTTTCTCCCTTGAGCGATGGGTTCATTTTAGGGCTATTGGAGAAACTTTTCTTTCTCACTCAGGGAGGACACATTAGTAAGATTAGCTTTGTTCTACTCTATCAGCCCTATCTTAACTCTTATCTCTCCCACTTTCTCCCTCACACACACACACACACACACACAATGTTCCAGACTTCCCCACACCATGGCTGTTGTCTATCCATCACCCATTTGCACAGCCAGTGTGTTTCACTTAAGCCCAGACAGTGAGCTCTGCAGCAGGCATCCCAGCACTCAGCTCATCCCTGTCCACAGACCATGGTCACACCAAGGGGAGGAGGCAATGATCGGTCCTGATCAATAATACATCGACTGCATTAAAGCTTATGAATAAGTCATGGACAGAAAGAACCCAGTCGTCAGACACACACACATACACACATACACACACACACACACACACACACACACACACACACACACACACACACACAGTGAAGAGTGATCTTTTACTTAGGCCAGGGAAGATGAACAGACAGAAAAAGAGAACAAAGCAAGGGCTTTAACTTGTAGGGAATTTATCACTTACTCACTGACATTTTGTTGCATGTTGAAGCTTCACTCTGTCTTTTCTGTCCCATCCGCTGCCATTCTCTCTCTCCCTCTCTGCCTCTCTCACTCTCAAGTAATGGCCTTTTTCCTGTGGGTAGAATAAATAAGTTATTACATCCATGTGTCCTAAGGCTTAGCACGGACCGTCTGAATATAAATAGTTCATTTGCCTCCATCGTAGAGGCCTTTCTTTGTGCCATATGAATATATTTGTAATTACTTTCTGTTTTTTTTTTTGTTTTTTTCTTTACGAAGAGCAGGGTGACTGTTTTGGTTGACTGGAGATGCAAGATGAAATTGCCTTATACAAATAAGTCTGCCAACGTTTTACCCCAAACACCGTCTCAGACAGGAAGGAGCTGAGTGAGAGCGCAGGGCTTAGCTCAATGCAGCCTTTAGTGTGCTGTGCTGACAACAAAGAGTGAACAGCCTGTGTGATGCTGTAGACAATTTGAATACTGAGTAAAACTTGTGTGGTGGATGAAAGTGCAAGTGGTAACTTTGCCAAGAATGTGAATGGGAACAACACTTTTGAATAATTAATCTCTCAGATAATATAACTATACAGCAAGTAACCCCGTTCGGTGTGTGTGTGTGGGTGTGTGGGTGTGGGTGTGTGTGTATACGCTTTGTCAAGCATTATCATTTATTTTGGCAGTCAGTAAGATGGCACTTGATGCCAAGGTGTGTGATTATGTGTGTTTCCGTTGTTGCCACTAAAAGTTTTGTTTATAGCTTGACCACTATGGACTCCAAAGGCAAACAAGGCTTCCGCTTATAGGTACAGGTGTGCACATTCACGCGTGCACACGTTCGTGGCAGCTCTTTGATGAGATGCCCTGTTGTGAGTTTGTGTTGTGGTGATGTGCTCCTGGAGGAGGTGCAGGAGAGGAAGCGGCTCTTTGTTTCTGCCAGCAGAAGTGTGTCAGACAGGAATACTCAGGGAGCAGGGCTCAGAAAGATATCGCTGCTTACTCACTAACGTGTAGGATTTTTCTCAAAGATTGTGCTGCCTATGACAACGGTAGGGAAAGTGAGACGTCAGAGGTGGAATAGTGTTGAAGTGAGTGTGTTGAGTGTGTGAGAGAAGAGGCAGAGATGGATGGAAATGTTGCCTTGTCTGAGAGATAGGAGATAGAAACACACACACACACACACACACACACACACACACACACACACACACATACAGAATATCATCAGATACCACACACAAAATCAACAGGTTAATCTGGATTTTACTAATTAGCTACTAAGAAGAAGGTTTTCCTTGAATCAAGGATTCTGTAGAGATATTTTCTGATTCTTTCCTCTGGACAACATGATAACCTTTTAATTCAGATATCACATGATAGATTATTAAATAGATAGAAAATTATTACTTTTCATTTCACTCAAGTTTTTAGAAAATATAGTTTGTTTCAGCCAGAACTGGTGTGATGAAACTGTTTGGTGAAGGAAGAGGAGGTTGGGTTGTGTGTAGTTAGCAGTTTTAGTTAAGTTTAACAACTATGAATAATAGAATGCATCTGACAAAACATTTGCATGCATCCCTGTGGGGGACCCTGACAAATGGCTAACCACATTCAACCACTGAATTTAGTTTGAATGCACTAAATGTAAAATATTAGATGTTCTATATGGCTTCATAAACTTTATATATGTTTTTAAAGCTTCAAAGTTTATTCTGAATCCTGGAAGCAGCAGATGTTGACAGTCCCCAGAGGCTGCATCCCAGTACCTGTGATGATTCCTGCGGGGTTCACATGAGGTTCACTTTTGTGGTTTTGAGTGAAATGTATCACCAGCTATGGGATGGATTGCCATGAAATTTTGGTACCCACCTCCATGTTCTCCTCCTCGAGATGAATTGAAATAACTTCAGAGATCCTTTAACTTTTCATCCAGCACCACCATCAGGTCTAAGTTTTGATTTGTCCAATACTTCGCTTTATGACCAAATAACTGCAAACTAATCACATTACCTTCGGCATCAGCTGAACTTTGTGTTTAGTGCGAATAATGTGATGTGTTAGCATTTAGTACAGCCCGACAGAGTCAAACATGGCTCTAGGCTCTAAGTCTTGTTCTAAGCACATTGTGGGAGTTTTATCTTTTTTCATACCTTTGCTCTGAACACTTTACATTCAACTAAAAGTTATAAACCTTCTGGACTGAACTGACTTTTTAGCACCATGGCTAACTATCTCATCTCACTTCTGACTGCTCTTAGAAGCTCTCCAGTCGCTTTACTCATGGTATACTCTTTGTGTGTTTGTATGTGTTCTGCCAATCTTCGTTGTGCTCGTCTTAGAAATGATTCATTCATTTTGTTAACCATTCGTGTAAGAGCAAATACAAATTACCTTTTGCTCCAATGGTTGTCATGAACCACTCTCCCTCCAAATGTTATAACCAGTGAACAAAGCATCTGTGCTGTGGTTACATGCTGTCATTGCTACTTAAAGGCCGACATACACACACGGCTTTATTTTGTGATAATTGCATCGAATCTCACCCTGAACTAGAAGTGTCCCTAATATCATTTTTAAACCAAAAAACTCAGGCAGTCTGTCATAGCAATTAACTTGTCCTTCTTCTCAATTTTGTGCTCTATAAAACTGTATGACACCAGCGATTTATGTGGAATAATCTCTTTGTTGAGCCTTGCTCTGATAGATGACAGTAAATTCATTTCAAAAAATGCAAACTAACTGTCCAAGGTCAAAGGAAGTGACTGTTTTAAAAGACACATTTGAATGGCGAAATGAAATGGCATAACTCTGAAGCGCATTCAATCTCATTGAATTAAACAGCAACCCTATACAGTTAGTGTGTGTTTACAAAAAGCTGACATACAGTCTTTTGAAAATGGATGTGGAACTGAACATTCAGGGGGAAAATCGTAATAAGAAAGATGGAGGGGGGGAATGAGAGAAGTTACAGGAGAGCTGCTTCTGAGGGAGGAGCAGTGCTCTATCACCCTTATGACATTGTCCAATTAGAGCATATGATTAGTGTAGACTGTCTCCAGTGAAAATGAATCTATCAGCTCGGCTCGGATTGCTACAGGTCCCTGCAATTTAGCTACCACTTTGTCTCTGTCACCGCAGAGCTGCTAATATAAAACCGACAGAATGGATGATTTCTACTTAAGGCGTAGCTTGATTGAAGCTGATTACATTTCACAGAGGTTTATTATATTTCCATAATATGTGCGCGTGGTGTAGGGTGTGTGTGTGTGTGTGAGTAGGTTGCATGTTTGTGTGGCTTCATGCGAATGTTTGTGAAAGGAAGGACTGGAAATGATGGGATATGTCTTCTTAATGTGTTTTGTCTCTTCCAGGCTTCCAGAGCCGAGGGCAGACCCCATCGACCCACGGGACTTTGATGACAATGATTCTGGACCATCCATGGACCACGCCCCCTGATTTCAGCGACACCAGACTCTTCCTACATCCAACTGTCCTTCAATGTCTGCTTCAGCCAGCCATCAGCCCCTTTGAGCTGTCAGGCTGGCCCTCGCTCTGTCAGCCTTCCCCCTTTTACCACCCCCTCCCCTCCCGGCGCCTGCTGGCAGAGAACTGACCTTGAAGAAGGCTGCGGTGACAAATATGGATGGCCATGTCTTTTCTGCTCTCAAACTTTTTTAATTCCTCACTCGCTACTAACTTTCTTTAATTGAAGCACACAAGTTATGTGCAATCAATTACCATCAGGCTCAATTTCCACAGCCAGTCAGATCCTTGGCTTACTGGTGAGCCTGGCTGACTCAGAGAGGAAGCCCGGGTAGGCAGCAGAGCGGAGCATCTGTTAAGCCCAACAGATGTCAGGAATGGGAAATTCGGTGACATGGTGCGCTTCACTCTTCATTTATTCGCAATATCATTTCGGTTCTGTTGTTTTGACAAACACTGTGGCCGCTCGCAGACATAGAAAGGGAACATTTGTCAGATGCCACAATGCCTTACATCGTTGAGAGAATATATTATAAGAGCTGTTCTGGGTATGATATTTTTATTGTTTTAAAAAAAAAAAAAAAAATACAGGAAATCTGTGTCTCTAGCTTCTGATCTTTAATGTCGTCTCTGATGCTTTCCATCATCCCGTTGCGTTCACCCCTCCTTCCTCTACATCCCCTGCCTTACCCGCTGATTCTTTATGCTTGTAGATTTGGCACACTTCCTTTTGTGCTTGTCAGATCTATTATCAGAAGCGGGGGACATTTTGACACCTATTGATTGGTGAATGTTGCTGAGTCTTTGTTAGGTGAAAATCGAACTGTAATTTGACTGTGCAAAATAGCACTCCGCAGTATCAGCTCTCTGTGTACTGTAATGTAAAGGCTCATTACTCCTGGCCAATCTGCAGCATATGACGGATTACCGTCCGGACAAGCATATGCACTTTCTACCTTGACCCGCTCAGCCATAGCTTGCATTCATGATGTACCACCGCAAGTCTGTCTGTATCAGCAATTTGTTTTAATATGATTGATTCTGTTGCCTTAAATTTAAAATTGAAAGCTGTGTCACCCATTATACGTGGGACATGTTTGACAACAACATGACTTCACCACACTAAGATGCACTGAGAGTTGTATACTTACCCAAGGGAAATGTTGTTTTGTCAACAGCCTATTGAAATAACTCCAACAGCTCATTCGTTATTCCAGTGTAACAACAGACAGACAGCAGTCTGTCTGTCTGATGTTTCCTTTTGTTTTTATTTGTCTATTTTTTTCTTAAATCTATAAATAAACAACCTGTTTTTTAGATTGGATGCTGAAGAAGACATTCATATTTCTACTTTAGGAACAATTCCTGCATTATCTGTTTCTTGCAAAACACTACAAACACCTGAAAACCATCAGTCATCCTAGACACTATTATCAGAAAACCTTAAAGGCATGTGACGATGAATGGAGACAGGAAGAGAGATGAAGTGGTGTAAAGCGGAAATTCAGGAAGGCGAAGATTTCGGGTTTTCTTTCATCAAAATTCAAAGCAGCAACCCATCAAGATAGGACTGGGAATAGGAGGTTTGGGAACAAAGGGGGGTGATGGAGCAGGAGAACTCTTTAGGGTCTGTGCTTCTCTAAAGATGCATTTAAATGCAGACTGGTTTCACGCCTACAGACCAAGACAAGCCAGAACCCACTTTTCATCAACTCACAGCCACAATCAGAAAGCCTTTGTCTCACCCCCGCTCATTTTTCTTTATCACTTTCCTTCTCGGATTCACACCATGCGGCACACACTGGTCTCAGACCTGCTCTCTACCTGAGCTGCTTCATCAAGCCAAGAATGCTTCCTCAGCATGTCCAGTCTCCCCACATTGAGATATTGACCGAGAGAAACTCATTTAGCCGGTGGTCATTGCTATCTGGGTGGTAACACATCTGGGGTTTGCATTCTCTTGTGAGTTTCCCTTTACAGAAATAATGGGGCTTAATGATTTACCGCAGGAGGCATTGATCCTCAACATTCACTAAGCTACTGCTGACTGACCAAGCACCAGAGCACTCAAACCCCTTTAGAGATTTTTTTTTCTTGTGTATGTTTTAGTGTGGCTGCAACTAAATTGATTTAAGTTAGCTGTGAGGAGGCATAGCCATATACAAGCTCCCGTGCTATCAAAGAGAAGCTGGTTTCGGCGAATAATCGTTATCCCGTCATCTGTCGTGGAGTCCAGCCTGATCAAAGAGATAATAACAAACCTAAGGGGGGGGGGCGCACAATGTGCCTGTTGTCTGGGGAGGAAATGGAGAGGAGAAGATTGTCTGATCTCATTTAGCCAGGAAGACCACAAGGTTCCCTTTTTTTCCACACCCAATTACACCTGCTCTTCCAGGTTCACTTCACTGAACATGTTCACACAGAGGCACAAAGATGTGCAAATAAACACAAGCACATCCGTAAGACCTCCATTTTACTGATGGGCAAAAAGAGACTATTGGTGTATTTGTATTGACATGAATTAATTGCTTCATGGGTTGTGAGATTGAATTAGCTACGTGACATGCTTGCTAGTGGTGATGCAGCTTTGATTGCTGCCTTTAATAGAGCCTATTTCTCTCTGCCATCATTTAAAAGACAGTTGGAGGCTGTGGTTTCACAGTAATGGAACAGCTCCACCACCCATCAGCCCACCATGACATGCCTTAATGATTCTGTTTATTAGCATGCAAGAGAAATAGGAAAATTCTCTAATAACAGACCACGTATTTCCCTAAGACATATGTATGTATGTGTGTGTGTGTGTGTGTGTGTGTGTGTGTGTGTGTGTGTGTGTGTGTGTGTGTGTGTGTGTGTGTGTGTGTGTGTGTGCTGCATGTGTGTCTGTATGTGTGTGCTTCTAAGTATTTGTGAGGATGAGCATTAGCCTGTGAGAAATGACAGTTTATCTGCAGAGACCCACACCTCCGCCCTTGCTCAGATTGCATGTTCTTGTACCATTCAAGAGAATGTATTGCTTGTCTCACAGTAAATGCACTTTCTTATTCATCTTTCCCCTTAGCCCCTTCACACACACACACACACACACACACACACACATACACACACAAAGGAAACAGGCAACCATCAAGGGATGCTAGCCCCAAACTTTTACATTTTCCACCATTTGCCTTGGTTTTAACTACTCGCACGTAACAAAAAAGTGATATTTCATGATTGTTCTTTACATTTTTTGTTTGTATTCTTAGTCACAACCTGCACAACCACCTCCAGCTTGTCTCCATCTCATTTACTATGTTCAACAAAAGGCTAAAGTGAAAGAATAGAAAATATGGGAAGAAAAAAAAAAAATCTCTTCTCAGTTGTCGATTTTTGGCTCATATGAGATCCAGTCGATGAGATTGTGGCAACACAGGTTGTGGACCATCTCAGACTGACTGACAGCAGGCATCTGTCAGAGGTGGCAGGTACAGACAGCTGTCTGGCAGCCCTAGCTCATGAACAATGACTGGGTGGAGACGAGACGGGCCAGGGAATCCATCTCTCCTCTCGACAGCCTCCATCACTCTTACATCCCAGAGTCAGCCAAGACATCTTAGGTCCTCTGTCTCTAACCTCTGTGCAATCTTTTCCTGTCTGAACGTCCTACTTGGACAAGTAAAGAAACTGTAGAGTGGGTAGGGAAAGGAGACTAAGGGGATGTTGTGATCAAAAGAGCAGCAGGTGAACAGGCTCATACCAGGGTTTAGAATGAGGATTAGAGTTTAGAATTAAGTTTGCGGTGGAGAGACATAAAATTGGTCACATGCAAGGTAATAGAGATGGGGATCACGATGGGTTGGATGCAGTGGAAAGGAACCGGGATGCTTGGTTTCCTCCAGCTGATAATGGAACGTGCCTCAATAAAATGAACATCCCGCCTAGATAACACCCAATGCGCTTCCTTTTGCGAGCTGTAACACATTATGCTCCCTCTGTCACAGATGTGATGAATCATCCACACAACAAGGATGAATGTTGAATGTAGAGGAGTGGGCGGCAAAATATAGCATTTACAGGCTGGCTCTGCAAAATCTCTGCCCAAAGGTACGTGGAAGCAAAAACAATATATGTCTATAATGTAATATCAAGACAGAATATTAAATTTTGTTGACACAAATGTGTGAGTGTGTATGACATCCAAATAAGATGTATTACATTAGAGATGTGAGGTGTGAGTTTCTATGTTTCACAAAAGTTTGACATCCACCCACGCTCGCTATTCACTAAAACCCTGCCAACCTGACTTGATCCACTCTAGTTTTCCGTCCCATCTCTGCGTCGCTCCCCATCCCTCCTCATGCCTCTCATCATTCATGCTGTGTACACAGTCTGTCCCTTTCTGGTTGCCCAGGCTCCTCCGGAGCTTGTTAATTGCGTTGGTGACACAGGTCTGTGTGTGAAGCAGCAGTAGTAATTGCTCTGGCCTGGCCTGAGAAGAGGAAGGGGTGCGGCCGTCTGGCCGCCGGGTCTGCCCCAAGGCTACGAGATTAGATACATGCTTCCATGTTTGATGAGATGGATAGCATTAGCAGTTTTATCAGGGACATAACTCGTACTGCTGCCCTAATTAGGTTTTCTATACCTCACATACTGTATAAATGTGGTATATGTTTTTCCTTTGCTGTTTAGTTCACCAGTGGCTGGAAAGCACTTTGTACAATACTATGATAACCTTTAAATTACTGCTGGGACACTGCATTATCCATTCAGTTTCTTTGTTTCACATCACCCTTATACAGCGAGATCAAATGCCAGCACTTTGCATAATTTGTAGACCCAAATGCACAAGAGTGGCAGACTTAAATGCCTGCTGTTGTACAAATAGCTTTCTTGCAGTTAGTAGCTTCGTGTCAGTGGCCCCCATTCATCAGGCTGCTCTGGGAAAGACTGTAGATTCTACCCAGCATATTATCCTAAATAAATCGAAAACAGCATTCGGAGGGAAAGCAGTGAAATAAATTGACCATTTATATATAAAACACCCCAAAATGTTGCAGTTTGATTTATGAAAGAAAGGCTTGGCACTGGAAAATACATAAACCTATATATATATATATATATATATATATACACACACAGTTGATGTTGAAATTTATTCTAGTACATGTTGATGGAGCTGCTGTGTAGTTTGGGTTCTGGCACAGTTTCACTCACTTGCAATGTGAATGAGACCTGGCACAGTAGCTCAGTGGTTAGCAGTGTATCTTCGCAACAGGAAGCCCTGGGATTGAACCCTTCCAAGCCCGAGTGGGATGTGTCCTCAAATAACAAGGTATTAGGAATGTACCTAACTTTACCGTTGACCAACACACCGGCCTTAGGACTGGATTTGGTTCCTTTGGGGCTGTAACACAGCTGCCCACTGCTGCTAAGTACTCTGCATGGGTCGGATACAGAGGACAATTTCCTCACAGTGATTAATGAAGCATAACATAAAAGGTGTTGCTTCAGTTGCTGCCAGGATTAGTGAGAATGTAAGAAGCTATTATATTATCACTCAGCTTTGTTTTAACTAAGAGGTAACTCCAGCATACTTGTCTTGAAAATTAGATATGCAAATGTGAAATTATAACCTATCATTCCATATCCTTACCATTCTCGGCTGTATTTCACAGTCTGCCATACAGTTCTAGGCACCCTGTAGTGTGGAATAACAAACTGAAATTTACATGTACTTGTTCAGCAAGTCAGGAGGAATATGCCAAACACCCACCCAGAGAGAGGGAGAGAGAGAGAGAGAGGCGTAGAGAGCTCGTTCATCTCTTGCGTGAAGCCTGCGAGAAGTCAGGTATGTAGAAGTTGCTTTTCTTATTGTGTTAGATTAAACAGTTTGAAACCAGTCTGGTACAGTATATGTTTGCTTGACATGACTCAGGTTCATGGCCTGTAGAATACAATGGCTGTTTATACAACCGTTAACCAGGTTGTGGCTTCGTGGGTGTGCCCTGATATCAGCCAGTGCTCATGGGTTACACTGTGCAATCAAACATTTAAAAAAAAGAAAAATAGCAGCCTATAAAGCCAGGAATTCTAGTAGTTATCGTTGCACAAATCAGCCACTTTGCTCTTTGAAGTTAGTGTGAGCAATTTCCAAGCAAATGTGATTGTGATTTGCATGGTCATTTGTAAGATCAGATTTGATTGTACAGAAGTAACAATGTGCTCTAATGCTTCTCTCATAATATTTTCTAGTTAGATATACAACACATTTATTGTTGTATTGTATATAAATTGATGTATACTACAAAGTGTTTTCACAAGAGCATTATTTCTTTATGACGGGCAATGGCTTAGACAGCGAATTAGAAAGCATATATAGAAAATAGACATGCGGGAATGTAAATAGCAGTAAGAATTTGTACAGTAAACAAGATTTTATCCATGTAGTTCTCTAATGACATGTTGTATTACTCTCTGTCCTTGTACTTCCCTCCTACACAAAATGTTTCTTCAGCCGGCTCCCCATGGTGACCGCTTAATCAAGATGACAAGCATCTTAAATATCAGATCCTAATTCGATGCAGTGATGATAAGATATTAACTAAACATGCACTCTTTTATATATTTCCCAAAAAAAAAAATTTCTCTCCCACAACAAGAGTTTTTTTTTTTTCCCTCCCTCAACTAAAACCTCCTCTCAGCTGGAAGTTCTGTAGAGCTGAATACAAAAGGAGAATTACTACGTGAATTTATTTGAACCTGTTCAGCCTCTTCTGTCATAACCACACACACAAACATCTCTCACTTTCCTGTTTTTTCTTGATGTGTCTGTCACCTCTTTGGTTGTTGATACTCCGAGGCACCTTACACGTATAGAACCGACACTTGCAGGTGTGGCAGATTTGCTAATGACCTCTGTTCAGCAAGACGAAGAGACTGAACCTTCTGCCTCTGCAGCAGCATCAACACCTCAACACTTCCTCTGCATAGAAATCCAGACATTGCTCATGATAGTGTTGCTGAGAGACTACAATCAATAGTCTACAATGTTTGATAGTATTTCTAGATGGCTAATACCGTAGCCCATAAACTCCCAATAGACATCTGTTCACTACATTTTAAAAAGCATGAGCCACAAGAAGAGAAATCAAAAGCAACGAATGAGAAATGGTGATTTTTTTTTTTTTTTTGCTTTTACCAAGGGAGACTGATGGATTTCTCCTAAACTGGAGCGGCAAATTGTCAGAATGGATATTTCACTCTGTTATGTTTGTGATGTTGCTTCTCCTTTTTTTTTAAGGGAGACAATATAGGTGTGGTCTCGTGGGGTGACATTTTTTCTGCAGCAAAAGACAGAGCTACATTACAGGCAGAGAGACGCATAATAAATGGCGTGTGAACTGAGGTGCAGTTTGAAAGGCAGGAAAAGTGGAGAAATAACAAACCGTAAACAAGGCATGAGGCCGATTCTGCGCCCGCATCAGAATGCTGTTTCAGATGGAAAATGTCATGTGATGCGTAGAAAAACCGAAAAAGCATAAATACAGGTGTTATTGCATTCAAGAATCGGGTTGAGTCAATTTCCTTTACCAGTTATAGGCAGCGATATTTCTGCAGGTACCACAGGAGCGTGTATTCATTCAATCATCCTTTAGCATTATTGATGCATCATGTATTTGCAGAAGAAGAAATGTGACATGGTACTTAACAAATGGCAGACAGTGGAGTGGAGATGGAGCAGAATAAAAAGTAATTGTATTCTCCAAATTGATCGCAGTAAACTGACACATCAGGGCTATAGTGAAACAACGGTGGGAAGCGAGCTTTACTTTCAAGGCTAAGAAGAGGCTGTTGTTGAATTAAAATCATGGATAATACACACGGCAGGACAGAGAGGATTAAACGTGTTTGTATTTTTCACTCAGGTCCACGTACGCCACAGGAGCCCGAAATCCTGTCTTTCTTCGATTTCATTGTCTCTCCAAAACAGGCTAACATCCATTAGCGCTGTGGCAGGCAGGGGATTGAGATGAATGTGTTCCAATTTTAACCACCCCTCTGAGTGCCCTGCAGGGTCTCACAGTATACAGGAGGACTGTGAAGTGAGAGCTAGAGCCATCCCAAGGTAGCTTGGACTGTTCCTGAGTGGCCTTACGATCTCTAACTGTGGGTGGAATACCAAAAAATGCACATCTATGAATGCTTTCTGCCTCCTCTCTCATATACACACAGACTGTATCCCCCTGGGAAGACTCCACCAACAAAGGTCAGTCTCTATGAATGTATCACTTCAGATGTAACCACTCCATTACCATGGGCCTGCATGGCAGATAATGGGCCAAAAGATGGCAAGCGAACAGGCTCACTGCGAGACCCATCTGATAACACAGAGGGAAAGAAATAACCAGCTTGTCTCTGACAGCCAGTATCTGTTTATCCACACTGCACTTGAGTCACAGTCTCACTGTATACACAATCTTTTCCTCATGAAAGCTTTGTGTATGACTGAGTGGAATAATGAGTGGATACAATAAAAGCTTCTCCTCTCCCCCATATTTAACTTCTACTTTCCGTCTTTGGTGATGATGTTATGAGCATCTGGCTGCCAATCAGAGCGGTCATTTAACCCCGTGCCGACTTCACCACACTCGGACGCCACAAGTTTTTGAACAAGGACTGACTTTAACCATGATATATGAGTTGCCATTAAGATAATAAAATGGCCGCCTGATTAAACGAGCTTGCAGTCATGTTAATTGTTCTCATAAGGTCAGGCGCTGCATGTGTCTGAGCCCGGGCACCACCAAGCAGTGGTATTTAATCAGACTTTCTCAATTAAATTATCCACAGGGAAACAAAGATGGAGGCCAGCGCTTACTGCTCCCTCCTGACATTTATAGGACACGCTGGGTCTCACAGGGATGTTAGAAGGCAGTTTGTCACCCCATCAAATGTTATGGAGGGTGGATTCCTCCCCAAAGTTCTTAAAAAGTCATCATCACAAACACCTCATGTACATAAATAATCCATTTTAAGTGTGTGCAGTTAAGCCATTGTATTAGCACTGTACAACACACAAACATGCACCGACACTCCCCCTTTTTCCTAAATGCTGGATTTGGCTTTCCCCTGCCGACATGGTGAGGTCCCCCCCCCCCTTTGAGGATTAGAAACGATCAAAGCTATGCTCATTCCACGTTCCCATTTCCTCCCCTACTAACAGCAGGCAGGAAACCCCCATCGGCCCACACACACACACACACACACACACACACACCTCTGTATCAGCCAGCAGGGTAAGCTTCAGGCAAGCAAGAGCAGGCTGGGAGATACACATCCAAATACTTTATGGAAACTTTCTACTACTGCTCATAAATTCTCAAGATGTTTCAGTGTGTTTTGTTGCCACGTTCTGTGATTGTCAGGGGACTCGTTTATAGGTGAATCATGTTGCATTTCTACCTTGTTTTGAATTTGAGCAGCTCCCTCCATGTCACTCAGTCAGAGACATATTTATAAGTTATCTCCACACTTCAAAAGATGTCCTATATTTCAACTATGCTCCACTTTTCCACTTGCTATTGTTTAGATGCATCTGATGGCCGCCCTCTTTTGCAATCTCAGTGTGTCAGTGCTGGCTGACATAAATATACATATATATATATTTGTGTGTGTGCAGACTGGCATCACCCTGTTACTGTGTGTCACAGTCCCGTAGTTCCTCCCATCCCACAGTGGTGATTCTAATGAGAGGTCGCCCAAGGCAAGGCAAGAGAACAGAGCGATTTATTTGTTCGTGCGTGTCTGTCAGTGTGTCAGCTATGTGTGTGGATTTCTGTCTGTGTGCGTGCCAATAAATGAATCAGAGATGTGCAGCGAGAAAGGGGTTGATTTTTGAATGTGAACATTTCCCGTGGTGCTTTGGGGCTGGGGTCCAGCAGCAGTAGGCACTGAGCTGGTAATTCTTCACCCTGTGATCAAAGGCCGGGTTCTCAGCAAGCTCCCCTACCAGCCTTTCTCCGTTCCCCTTATTTTCCCTTCCCTCCCATCCCCTCGCTGCTCCAATCAGAGCATAGAGCAGCCAGGCGTGAGTTATAACCCCATGGCAGTGTTTCTTATTATCCCTGAGTCTTGCAGATCTTACTGGTCCCTCCCGACTGGTAAGCCCGCTCACTGTGCAGACTCTTACCCCTACAACCCCAACTACCACCTCTCATGGTAAATCTTCATGGTCTAGCTGCACCCGGACTTAAACAATTTCTTTCAGTTCTGGCCTTTGTGGAAACCTTTAGACAGCCCACAGTGCTGCTCCCTCTCACCATGGACTGTTTTAGCCTATTGAACAGTTTTGATCTCCACACATGATGCAGTCTGTCATGCCCTTGACAAAATCTTTCTTAACACCCATAACTTTCAGTTTAGTTAAGATATTTCATGCTCCCTTTCCTCCTAACCCCCTTTTCAAACACCCATCTATATTTATGCACTTGACTGCTGAATCTTAAGTATGAACCAATTCTTTCTTCCCTGTTTGCTCCAACTTTCTTTTGTTCTCAAATGCTGTTCACTGCTCCTTCTATTCTAATTCACACTTCAATAGCTCACGCATGTCACTCACACATTGCCGTTATGTATATTCGTTCATTCTGGCATCTCGTAGACACGCAGCGCTGTTGTAATATTCTCAAGGTTACCTTCAATGTTACCCTCCTGCAAATCTGGGTCTTTTTATCTGACACAAATATAGCCTGAAGCACTGAGCAGTCTGATGAAAAATGCAGAATAGGGCCAGGGCATGGCGGGGAGGCAAGGAATGAGTGGCCCACTTTGGCCCATAAAAAAAAACACCTGCGACAGTTGGTGGTCCACTAAATGAAGGCAGCCTGCGGGTGTGAGCACTGGGCCAAACCAAAATGACTGCCATGAAACAGGCCAGGCCTGCTGGGAGCGCTGGTGCCTCTTTTCATCGTGGCCTCACTCCATCACACGACCTTCTGGCCCTGATGCTCTCATATCTCCTTCTGTTTTCCTCTTCTATCTATCTGTCTTTCTCTCTCTCTCTCTCTCTCTCTCTCTCTCTCTCTGTCTCACACTTGCTGTGATATTCCTACTCCCTCTATTCTTCAATATTTTATTAGATTTTGTCTGTGTTGTTGGTCGTGTGTGCCCAGACTCACGTACAATGGGGAGTGAAGCAAAATTGACAAGGTTCAGTTCTTTAATTCTGTTCAATGCCAGGCCCATTTTAATGTCGCCTTTGATAACCAGTTATTGACTTTAAAGTGAACACCCTTTTTGATAGATGACACAAGCAACACCTTGGAGAGGCAAAAGAAAAAGAGATAGAATTCAAGAGGTAGACATTATGCACCCAACACACAACACACTGTTTTTTTTTTTTTTAAAGCATGTATTTTACAGTGTATGGATGCAGGATATGGAAGGCTAAGGTGGCGTATATGAGCTGCTAAACCAGGAGGGGTTTTGACTAAAAAATCATCTTTCATTTCATTTCTGATCAGTAAACAGTTTTTTTTTCTGATCTGATGCCTCTACTCGCAGGACAATTTTGCTTTGTCAGTTCCTTTGAAAATGATGTGACCATGACCATGAAATGTGCCTTTTTCTGATTTGCCCCCTTTATTGCTAAACTACTTTGTTAATGTTAAAAGAAACCCATGCTCAGTGTTTAGAGTCGGGGTCACCACTTTGACACACGCCCAATTGATCTCCTCTCGCAGAGGTTTTGCATGGTTTTGGATGGATTGCCACAAACTTTAGTGTAGACATTCATGGTCCCCTTAATGAACCCTTAAGATTTCCCTTGACTTAGCACCATGAGGTTAACCATTTTGGTTTCGTGTGAAATGGCTCATCAACAGGTGAATGGCTGGGCGATAAAACAATCTCAATAATTATCATGAAAAAAAAATCCCACAATAATGATGATGATGAACTGGTGAATGATTAATCATAAATGTATCTGTTCTACATCTGGGCCAAACCTCATCTGCACAGTCCAATTACTCTATAACCCAATTAGGCTTCAGCAATATGCGTACATAGTTGACACATGTAGGGCACAAACATGAACGCATACACATTGTGGGAAACATAAAAATGAGCAACCGTTACATGGAAATTGTGCCGAACAGAGGTCACACAGCACTGGTGATTATGACTGCTTTAGATCTTTAAAGCTGGATGAACAGCAGAGTGATGTCTATTGTAAAGTATGCAGGCGACCTATGCCGACGAAGACAGGAAACACAACAATTCCAGGTACCATCCTGTCGACTACACAGAAAGCTGTGCTCTGTGGTTCCAAGCTGGCAGTAGCACCCAGGATCGCAAACTCGCCTCTTATTGTGGTGCAAGTTCAAACCTAATGAGTTATGTTTATATTCAGTGCTATTTACTAAAATACTTTTTTGTGTATGCTTGAGGTCAAACATGTGTTGAATGCATTTCCTTCCTAATTAATGGTATCGATAATTATAGATATTGGTTATTACGAAAAATATATATTTTTGGCCGCCTCACCCAGCCATAGTTGAGGGGAACGTTACATACTTTATATTGAGGTTCCCAGACGATGAACCCTATGACTTTGGCGATCCCCTGTCAGGTCAAAGTCTTCAATTATCCAGTAAAATATCTTCACATCTACTAGATTGATTGGCACCCAGACAGTCTTTGGTGACCCCCACCCCCACCCCCACCCCCTGCTTTTCATCTGGCATCACCGGCAGGCTGACAGTTTTAGTTCAGCGTGAAATGTCACAATAGTTGGGTTTCAGTGATGTTTGATACAGACATTTATGCTTCGCACATGATGATATGTAATGACTTTGACTATGCCCTGACTTTTCATCTAGTGCCATCATCAGGTCAGAATTCTAATTTGTCTAATGCTTTGGTTTATGACCTAATACCTGTGAAACTAATTACACTCCCAGCAGCCTCAGCTCTACTCTATGCTGCATGTAGCTCAGAGAGCCACTGTGCCTAAACAGAGCCTCACAGAGGACAGTCTCATTCTGACATGCTGATGTGCTGAATCTCCTCTCTCTAATTAGCCATTGTTTAAACTCAATTGGAAATAATTTAACCATTTAGAGTGACAATTATGATTGCATATAAGCAACTGTTTACTTTATATTCGGCCTAAAGAGAGGGACAAAATCTGTGTGATGCAGCCCTGATGAGTGCTCACAGTTAGCCTCCGTCTACTAATTACGTGTGAGCATAAAGTGCCCGTTGCTCAGCCTGACTCGACCTTGTTTAAGGCTGTTATTTAGAAATGCCACCACCTGTTGTTTAGAAACCAGATGTGATGATGGACTGCTGCGGCCTTGAGGGCTGATTCACCAAAGAGAGTAGTCCCCAGTAAAACCACTATGTAGTTCTGTTTTTCCTATGTATGTATTACTGTTATGATGGTGTGAATGTAAATCATTACATTTAATTGATAAAATATTATTGCTCATAGTGGTATAATTAACTTCTGTATTGAGGGACCATTATTACTTCTGAAATTTACTAAGCTGGTTTTAATGAACATTTGCCATTAACAGACACAGCAGTGGAAGCAACAAGCTTTTATTTTACTAATAAAGCCCAGGGATTGATCTTATTTTCTTGATATTCACATCCCTGTATTCTGCCTTTACAATAATGTTATGCTAATGCTAATTTTGTTATTATCATCCTTGGGCTTTGCACTTTTATGTGTAACTCATTCCAATCAGTTTGTCTAGATTAATTAAGAAAGTAATTGTTGGTGCTTCAGGCATTTCTCACTCAAATGGTTATTGGTCCCTGTGTCTGAAATCCTAAATCAATGTCTGTTCCTCATTTGATTCTCAGCCTGGGCCTTATAGATTGACAGTCACACACACACACACAGTCACACACCAACAAGCAACACTTTCAACCGCCCTCTGAAATCAATTGTCGATGCCTATCTGATGTCCCTGTAGTGCCGGCAGGCAAGACATCAACTTTGTTAACTAATGTCAAAGGAACAAGGCATTGATCACATAATTGAATGATTATTCAATTAATGCATTTGAAGGAGCATGAAGGAGACTCTCAGTGAACATGAGTGAGGGCCAAGTTCTGCAAGTATGCATCAATATATAACTCAATATACAACTATTTGTATTTGTGTTTGTTTCCATACGACTGGTCACATAAGCCTGGATGTGAGTGTGTGGTGTTGTTCACAGAGAGGTTGTGTGCAGCTCAGAATATTCGCCACCAAAGTCAACTTCTTAATGGGTCAGCAGAAACATTTGCTAAAATTATTAACGTGTTGTCCCTTGTCTCTCACATCAAGGGGCTGACACACACACACACACACACACAAACAAAGATGTCCTTCACATCGGAACACTGGTTATTAAATGTAAGATGAATGTCAAGAGGCTCACACCAGAGAGTGAAACAGCCACTACCAGTCCTTTAGGGGCCTTGGCATTTCAAAGCTACCTCGACAGCAGTCTGACATGACAAGGACATGTCATCCTGAAGCTCTCATGAGTTGTATTATTGCTCTCTCTCCCCCTCATTTCACCCACTTGTTAGATAGAATGATATATCAGCAAAGCTCTCGGTGACACTGGACTCAGCTACTCTCATTTACTTTCAGAAATACGCTACAGCTTGCATCAGTAATAAGGCAATACCTTTAGTATTAAGGAAGATTTTGTTCAGCTACATTTTTCCTATCTCTTTCTATTATAATATCTCCCCGTGACTTTTTCTTTTATTCACACACCTTCTGTTTCACCTTCATTTCTTGGTTTCCTCATCCACCTCCATGTACTTTTCTTGCCCTTGGCTTCCTTACTCATTCTCCTTCCCGACTTGCTCTGTAAGTGTTGTTTTCTCTCTCTACACCCACACATACACACACTCACAGAGACTCCCTTTGTGTTATGCGTTCCCTTACCTCTCTCTACATCTCTGGCTGAATCTCACTCCATCTTTCTCTCAAAGCCACCACTCACCCACAGACAAAGTCACCCCCCCCCCCCCCCCCCCCCCCCCCCCCTTCGCCAATCAGATCGTCTCACTACCTCAGAGTCATTTTACAAATTTGGCCACTAATTGGGTTTCTCCTGCGATTAAGTCAATAACAACCTTCATATTAGAGTTTAATGTCCCCTAATGAGTCCATTTGTTGGCCGGCGGCTAATTAGGTCCAGGCTGTTTATAGATAGCCTGAACTAAATGATGGGCATTACTGAAACACTGTGTGTCGATCAGTAATGTAGTTGAGCCCATTTCTGCTTTTAGCTTGTAGCCTACAGAGCCCCCAAAAACAGATTATACCGTTCTGGTTCATGGATCCGGCTGTATAATTTGTGAGACAGCTCAGCATTAACATTAATGATAACTCCAGGGGAGCAGAATAAAATCCATTTAACATTGACTGACAAATCTTCTTCCTCCTCAACAAGCATTTAGTTTTATTAGTGTTGATTGTATTCAGGATTTGCATTGAGGAGACTTCTGTCTCCTTTTGTTAACTCTGGCAATCATTAAAATATTCATATCTGCCAACTGCAGACTTTTTCAAGAGTGGTTACGCAGTGCACTTGCACAACCATCTACCATCAGGACTCATCATAACAGACTGAAATACATAAGACCCTACAGGCAATAGTGGAAGGGGGGGGGGGGGGGGGGGGGGGGGGGGGGGGGGTATGAGGACAACAGGCCCCTGCAGAAGCTATCGAGCTGGAATCTTTGACAAAGTTTTAACAGATCCGACTGACATGCCAAGACCCTCCCCTGGAGTTTGAGTCTGCACGAGGCTTTGGCTTGATAAGGCAGTGTGTGGATGAATATAAAGTGAGCTGGAAGAGTCTGATATTGGGACTCATCCCAATCATATGCCTCCAGGTTAGCACACTATCAAAAGGAGGGGTTTGTTTGAAGCGAGGTTGTCTGTCTGCACACAGCTGCAGTTCTATGATAAAGAGGAGAGGTTTGATAGGTGAAGCCTCCTGTCCCTCCATACCGCTCTCTGTCTCTCTCTAATTCAGTTCAACTTAAATTGGCATGAAAACACCAACATGAACTATCTTCCGTACTCTCTCCCTCATCTCTGTATGTACGCTTTGTGGGTCAGTGCCTGGACAGTGCTTTATTTGAGTTGTTAAATATTAAATTCTTCACCCTGTGAGGTTACTATAGAGCCGAGTTTGTATAGGAACACCAGAAATACAATGGAAAAGAAGGAACTGATCTCCGTGTGTATATTTCCCATTCTCTGTGCCAACACCAAAAGTTCTTTCATGCTTTGATTTTCTACAAGTATTTGCCTCTTTTAAGTTTCATCAAGGCAAACCATCTGTGAAAAGATTGCTCTAAACAGTTTTCCCCTGTGCCATCTGCTGCCTCCATATCTAATTTTTTTATAGTTTCACTTTTTAGTTCCAAAATATTTTCATTTCTACGGAAAACACAGTAGGCCTAAAGGGTTTCATCACATTTCTTAAAGAAAGTGCCATACACTGACTTTATAGCCTTTTTTGTGCCCACTTGCTATTAAATATTAGGTTATAACATTCTTACAATATGGGCTAGTATTGTTTACATCATCCAAATGATGTGATTCACAGTGAGATTATTATCATTTGTTAATGCTGCTATCTGTTACCTTTCGCATTTTTTTTTTTATTAATCTCATACAAAGTTTGATCAGTTAGTTCTGAATGAATCTATAAAACGTCCTCATCCAAGCCGCCATACTCAAATCAAGAAGTTTGACCGTCATTTTGTAGTTGGAGGTTTTGTCCTGGCAAACCTGTCCCCAGTTTTATTTTTCTTTCCCTTTAAGTGGCTGAGATAACCGTGCAGCTGTTAGCTAACTTTGCTCTGACCAAGTAACGGTGGAATCAAATAACTCCCGGTTTTGCTGGAGGAGACCGTTAACGGTCCCATGCCCGCAGTTTGGAAACCGCTGTCCCGGAGTGGCCGACCTCTGCTCTCCGGCTCTCTGCCTCCGACTCCGCCTCTCTCAGCACCAACACACGAGCGACTGACTCCCCCAGCCAGCCTGCCGCCACCCCGAAGCCCCTTACAGCTCCAGCCTGTGTAGCCTCCCCCCCCCCATTTCCCCAAACCGGACTCTGCATCGCTGTCCCAACGCGAACCCACCCACCCACACCTCTCACGCGAAATGCACGTCTGATTTTTTATTTTCCGGAAGACACAAAAACAGAGTCAAACTTGAAAAGTACAATAGGAAGGAGAAGCTACATCGGAGAAGTTTTTCCTCTTTGCCCACAAGCTTTTGGCCCCGCGGCGGGGCAAGACAGCAAGGGTAGGCCGGGAGGGGTGAAAGGAGACCATATGATGTGGATCTGGTACCTTCTGCTTGGTTCGGGGTCAGGCTCAAGGACTGTTGGTAAGTTTTGTTTTTTTTAAAGCACACGGAAACTACTGTTGTGACGGCGCGGACATGCTTCAGTGTACGGGTGGGTTAGAGGGAGGAGGGGGAGGGAAGGGGTGCAATGTAAAATCTGCTGGAAGCCTACAGCTACAATGCTCTGATATTTTTTCCTCTTCGGTGAGTTTGCTCTTGAACTTATTGGAGCAACCTGTATGAAAAGAAGTTATCCCACTTCTCATTTCCATCGACTGAACGGCTTTTTTTGTCTGTAAAATTGGGAACTGGAGCAGCCGGAGCAGCAGTTTCAGAGTTTTTCGTGCATGTCCAATGCATTGAACTGAGTGCATGTCCTCTTCACTTCTGTGTGAGAATATATATATATATATATATCCTTTTTGGTTACAGACACCCATATCATCCACTATTTGTTTTACAGATATGAGGTTGTAGTCTCCTCCGGGCTAGGTTATGACCGAGAGGTTGTTGACAGGGCAGTGTTGACAAGTCAATCTGTTCTCCAGCCCCGCCATGGCAGCTGGGGCCCTGTGGAGGACACTTCTGCAGGAGTTTATACATAGGACAGCCAGTTGGCACTTTACCCCTTTTAACCATGCAGCTGTAGCTTTGAGCTGGTATTCTAATAAATAGCATCTATACACTGATTACAGTGTGCTGAAAAACTGTACTGCCCATCCCAGTGGTGGTCTGATAAGTTAAAGAGTTAACTTATCAAGCATTAAATTTAAGACTTGAGGCCTACTATTAACGTCTTTTATGGGACCTTTTATTGAGTGTATCAGTGAAAGATGCCACTTTTTTGTCAACCTGCTTTGATATAAACTCACATCTACAGTATATTGTGTGTATCCTGATGTGCCATATTGCAGGTGCATTAAATGGGAATAACTAAAAAACACCCTCTTCATACCATAGACCCGTTTAACAGAATACATTTAGACATGTCACAGTAGGAAACACACAGGTGTAAATAATAATAAAAAGTAATAAACAAGCACAAGAGCCCTGAACACTTGATTTTGAGCACAGGAAACACACACCTAGTTAGTGTGTATTTTCCTCCAAAAGGCACCGGTTTAACCACATGCATATGAATATGAGTTTGTCAATGTCAGCGAGAGTGAAGTATAAATATCATTATATTAGGTGTGGAGCAGTGATTTAGCCTGTGCTGCCAAACCCCACCCTCGTTTTCTCTATGGGAGAAAAGGAGCTTGTACACATGATTGATGTCAGAAATTTTCTCCCAGAATATTACTGTAGTTTGTTTACTTCAGTACTGCTTACGTGTTGTCAGCTTTGAATAAACAAATTGTGCTTCGTTTTTTTATTAGCTCGTAGCCTGACAAGGATAGTAATAATGTCAGCTAGACTTTGTGTTATATTGGTGTCCAGGTCTGTATATCAGTGAGAGCATAGATATTACCAGCCAATTTTGTAGTCTCACAGGACATTACTATTGGTTAGCATTCTAGCTTCCATACAAACCATTAACATTAGATCTAAATTGTGTGTTCTGTCATAATAATTTGCATTTAATTTGACACAAAGGTCTAATGCATTTCAAAATCTATTTGGTTCTTTGGAGCTGTATTAAAATGATAATCACAATATTGACATATGAAGATATTACAATTGACACTGGCAGAATTCCCCACCCCACACAGAGTCCGTGCTCTAAATAATAAGGGAAATAAAATATGTATGAATGGAGTAGAATTTCCATCTTAGGTGCGCTTTGTGCACAAGCTTCAGTGTTTTTCCAAATGCGCACCACAGAATCGAAACATTTTGCCACCTACCATATAATTGCAGCCTTGAATGTAGCAGATCTGCCAACACTCAGATGATATGTGAGCGCTATTAATGTCCTTCACACACTTCACCACACAAGAGGAGTATGGCGAAGGTGTCGTTTGGAATCTAGGAATCACAACACAGTAAATGTTGTTTGCCAGGGTCAGTCATAGAAACACCCAGCAGAATATTCATTAATTGTGATAAGTACAGAACACTCACACAGTGTTTGAATTCTGCCACAAATATCTCAGTGAGTTGCACAGCCTCAGAATATTTCCAATTTTTCATCTAAGCAAATGTCCCTCCTATTTCCCTATTAGTAATTTATATCTGTTTGCTTTGGGTTAATAAAACCTTCCATTGCGTGCGGCAACTGTTCCATGGTAATTATGAAATAAAAATCTAGTGAAGAAGAGCACTCCTTATACTCCCTCTCATTGGATGCTAAGAGACTTTGTAGATGAATTGGCATTGCACTGGACCATACTCATAGCCTTGCAGCCTTGCAGCCTTGCAGCCTGGCACTCGCCTACGGAGCTCCATGAGATAAATCGGTGCTATTATGTAATGTGAGATTTAGCCACACGATCCACTGACAATGGAATGTTGCAATGCAGTTACAAACGGGGATAGTTTATGGTGGGATGGTGTGCAGCCTGAAAATATATTTAAACTGTTCAGCTGGTCTGCTCAGCCTTGCACCAGGGGAATTATTGATATAAATACATTGAGGCAGAAAGATGGGAAAGATGAATTAGCTTTGTATCTGTTCTGTATTTGTATTATATATATATTTAGCTTTGTATTTCCCTCTACACCTGAGGATGATTGTTGCTTGTTAAGAATCAACATTGTGATATGTGTGCCAACTTTATAAATGTTTGATTGCATTAATCTAGCATCCAGGGGTGCTGGTGTCAACTTGGTCTTTTACAGATATGTGTGTGGTGATCAAATACATTATACATTTTCTTTAATTGGATGATATATTATGTTTCAACTTCTTGTTCCCTTCAATCCCTCAGTGTATGCATGTTCCTGCCTGTCGCTTTGTGCTTGTATATGAGTACACAGAATGACAGCTGGACCATTTCCTTTTGATTTATATGCACCAATAAGATGCAGGAACACGTTCAGCTTGTTTGCATGTGTTCAAGAATTAAAACGACTTTACCATTTGTATTATCATTATCTCATGACTATTTTCCACCTTTCATGAATAAGTCAACTCACAGGGCTGTCAAAGCCCAAGTCTTCCTTCAGTGAGGAATTCTGGATGAAACTAACAGAGCTAATATCCAAGTGACTTTCTTTTCCCAGTGTCTTGTGAGGATGAAAAACAAAACATACCTATTATCTCCTCAATCAACATAAATGTGCGCTCCATTACCTACCCTGTGTTACCAGGCCACACACACACACACACACACACACACACACACACACACACACACACACACACACACACACGCAGGCCAGGTGGTAGGATATTTTCATTCATAACCAAACACAGACTATTCGGGTCATTTCTCCCACTGAACAGGGAGACAGAATCACATTGTCTCCCGCTTATTGTGCTTTGTATTTCTGCACCGTGGCTTCCCAGAGACAGTCCAGTTGGCCCAATAAGCCGCTGTGTGTCTGTGCTTATCTTTGCGTGTCTTTGGAACGGGGAAAGAGAGAGAGAGAGAGCGAGGGAAAGAGAAAGAGATGTTGCGCTGGCTGACATGGTTGATATGCTTCCAGCCATGGTCGAAAAGAGAAGGCCAGGGTTTAAGGAGGGCCAGTGCGGCTTTAGTTGCCAGAGTTGTTAAACAAAACCACATGACTGGAGTCATGTTTCAGACCTTGGTAACAGCGCAGCATTAACTAATGTAAGCAGATATTGTGTGGATTCTGTGTCATTATTTATCAGTCAAATGTAAGTACACATTAGGCCTGACCAGTAAAGCAGATGTGTATATTGTAGGATCTTTGACCATTATGTGTAAATCATATTGTATTACCTTCTGTGCGGGATGTAGGTTCACTGTCTATTCTCTCTGAGCATCTTTGATCTAGAAGTCACGTGTGTTTACATGCGTATTAGTGTCCCGGATATAAGTCTTATCCTGGTTTTGATCATATTCAGCTATGGCCTTGATATGGAGGTAATATATCCAGGTTTGCTCATAACCGGGATACAAGTGTGCATGTAAACACACTCAATGTTTCATGAACCCTGGATCGAAGGAGACAGAGAGAAACAGAGGGGTAAAATGCACTGGAAAAAGTTAGTGGACAGCTCATTACATATTGATTTTGGATTGATCTTAACTAATTTGCCATGCAGAGATGTGGAGGCTTTGTTAATCCCTGATGGTTGCTTTGTATTGATCCACCATGTCCTTGGTTGCCAAGATCAAACCTTGGATGAATCTGCTTATTTACTGAATAGAGTTGTTTTTTTAGAATACTAGCCATTACATTTTCTCAACTTATGAGTAAGTGTAACTTTGCTTTTCACCAAAATGATTACTCAGTACTTCTACCCAGCACATTCTATACTATGTATACATAGTTATCCCCAGTGGAGTTAACCATGAGGACAGTGTGTGCCAGACATTGATTTTAACTGTCTACACTGCCAGATCCACAGGGTGACCTGAGACATGCTGAGAAGTTTGTTTTCAAGTAAAGCTCAAGCAGAGAATGTTTTTGGAGAATTTGTAAGTGTTTCAGTCTCTCAGGGTTGCAACACATGCAGATGCGCACATACACACATTGCCTAAATACTGTATAAGTAAGTTTCACCAATCAGTGTCAAGTTTTACAGTGGACTTTTTTAGATTAGGAAAATGGTGAACTCCACATCCACTCTATTTCCAGTTTTAACTGGAGGATAGAAGGCTGAACTTAAAAACCCTGTGCTTTTTTTTTTTTTTTACAAAATCCCTCTTATCAATCCAAACAGCCTCTCTCTCCCTAACTGATATCCCATTGTTTTACAGTTAAGAATAATCCTTTTGGGTAAAGACACCCTGTACACAGCGAGCTAGGCGGAGCGGCAGCATCCCATTCATCGTCTTACAGCAGTAAACCACTCACAAGAAGTATCAAGTCATGATCAGGCAGAGCAGAAGGAAAAATTCCTTTAAATGAACTGTGACTGAAAGAGCTGGAAAATCACAATGCAGTAACCAACCACATCTGACATCTATTGTGTATTAAATACGAATTAAGTCATTTTACTGCTGAAAATAATAACCCAGTTCAAATGTAGCTTCAGATGCAGCGGCTGAACTCATCTGTATCATTTGTGAATAGAAACTGCAACAACAAGCTGTAAACTGCATGATTGAGTGAAGGTTTGTGGGATGTATCGGCAACCTGACAACTTGGCCATTGTGTATGTATGCAAACCCAGGACCTTCAATACCTTCATTACTGAACAGTAACAAACGTTATACATTTTCAAATGCCAGGGTATAAGCTCTGCCTCGACTCGGGGGCTGGATCCACTGCAGGACAGTCAGTGATGAAGTTTAATTAACCTCTCCCGACAGGTGCATGAGATGTTCATTATGGACTAAAGCTTTTATTTGTGCCGTTAAGCTTTTGGATATACTCAGATTCTGCATATAAATTATCAAGGTTATTGAACACTCAATTGTTTATGATGTTGCTGTATTTTATAGTTGGTGGAAGCCTATCCAAAGTTGTTAAGCAGGTCTTAGCTCAAGTCTCTCCCAGTGGACTGTAATTACAAGAATCTTGCAAGCTGTGATGAGACTCCAGCCATTGTATCTGACTGGGACTGGGCAGTCAGCAGCAAACTGGTGTGTATTGTGGAGGTGGAGGCCTTTGAAAAGGTTGACCTTGAAGTTTGACCTCTTATGATGTATTCAGTCTAGTGATGCAGACTTTGGAGGATCCAAACCCTGAATCGCAACACAGCTATAAAGTTGTGGATTATTTTGTTTACACAGCACGTTTGCTCAATTTTTGCCCTGCCCAGTCACCTTGGTTTCCCCACTTTTATCTTCATCCGCGGTGTCTCCTCAGAGAGGAGAATGACCCGCTGTATGTGTCCCCTGTGTTGCTTTGCCTGCTGTCAGACAGGGAACGGACCCTGGCAGGCTGACAGCTGGCGCCCCTGCTGTCCCCCGTGATCAGCAGTCATTTGCTGTACTGTGTCTCACAGCCATCGCGCCAGCCAGTGTGGACACTGACTGCTATTTTGGACTGAAATTCCAACATCCCTCTGTCAAACCAAACAAGCACTACCTTAAAGGTCAACAAAAACGCAGAGAGAAACGCAGACAACATCAGGGCAGCTGATCCTCTGGTTGTTTGTCGACCCAGGTGAAAGTATAGGTGGTGGTGTAAGTGGATCTTCACATGACTCTGATTTGTCCCTTAAAATGACTATGACCTTGAAGATGGACATTTTCAAGAAACTCAAAAAATCATTCAAACGCTTAAGATAATAATGAATGCTGAAAATATTTGGGATACTTATTCATGTTGTGAAGTTACGAGGTGAACTCTGGCAAGATAAATCGACTCTCATTGATCAACTGTGAAGTCTCTATCAGCCACAAAGGATACGGATTAGATACAGAGAAGCAAACAAGTGAAGTAAATTGAAACCTTTGAAGCAAGTCAGATGGTGACTGTGTAAAAAAAGTGCTACAGCTCAACAACTGTCCTTAATATTTTGTACACTCACAGATCATTCAGTGCCATTGCTTCATCATCTGCATTGGGAGTTGTATTTATTGGCTGCCAAATGCCTGTGGCGATGATTATGCTGCACTAAACCTTCATGTGGACATACCTTTAGCCTCATGCATAATTGTTTTGTAATAGTGATACAGCTCCGGCATTTTCAGCCTTCCAGTGAATGGCCCGACTCCATCCACTGGCTTTGGATGGTGTAATTAGATGCAATTTTCCAAACATCTAATCATAATAAAAACGGTTATTTTGACCAGACACAGTTGTTTGATTGCAATCACACAGACATTTGTCTTCCATGTTTCTCCCCTTTTGCGTGCCAAGTGTGAGTACGTTAGGACTCAAGTGTTTCATGTGTGATGAATATGCAAATTGTCTTAGCAATTCATTGTAGGTGAGGCCGGTTTTTGGAAGCACAGTGTTGATGCGAATGCATTTATCTGCAGGATTAGATGAATCTTTAGGATTATGGAGACCTTTAGTGGAACTCTTTTCTGCCTCTATTACACAACACAGTGATTTAGGATTCTTCCATAGGTCAGCACAGTAGATTCTAAGTCCGTCCGGGACTCGCACGCGAGAAATGCTGGCTCATGAAACAATCCATTTGCTGAGATGAAACTCAAAATTATAATTGAGGTGCTGCAGAGTGTGAAATTTCAGTAATGTGCAGACCGCACTTAATTTCCTTTCCCCCTCTCTGAACATGGTATAGCTGTATGTCTTACTGATAGTGATCTGACAGATTTTTTAAGGTTAAAGTATGCCATATTTATGCCTTGGAGATATTTGCATGCCCTTATGTGCCTTATTTCAGTAACCTAATTCTGAGAGCAAGGGTGTTTGGCCAGGCATGACGGAGCAAGAGTAGCAGACAGCTAAAACCTCAGTTGCTGTGATATCACCCTGTCCATGGGGAAAAGTACACGGCAGAGATGTGACCCGCCCTTCTCTTCGCACCAGATTGACATTTAGTTGACAGTGCCACTGGAATTCTCTTCACCTATTTATTTCATGCTCACTCACACGGACACACGTTTGATTTAGCAACCTCTCAGGTGAAATTGCAATCAAGGGACGTAAAAGCTATTATGCACTTGATGCTACTCCTCCAGGCGAGTGCATAAATGAACAAATAAGATCAATCTCAATTCGGCTGACTTGAAATAATTGCCTATTTGTCACAATTAATTTCAGAGCTTTGACTCAAGACCCCTTGATATTGATATTGAATTTCCCATTATTACATACCTGAAAACCTGCACATTAAATGGAGCTGAATCCAAAGAATTAGACTGTGTGTTTAATGGATGATAAGTGGGTCAAGACAGGCAGGGATAATTTCCCTGTTTGTCTAAAGGAGAAGAGGTGGCGTAATGCAGAAGCTGGAAGATAATGTGTGGAGAAGACATGCGACACGGAGGTGGAGACCTCTGTCATGTCACAAACATGACTTAACCCCTTGAGCTCTCGCTTCAAGTGCGCGCGCTCTTTGATTCCCCGGCGCTTGATCTCTTTCCTCTCCAGCAGAGATCATGCCTTTGAGTGAGCGAATTTGTGTGTGTGTTTGTGCATGTATAAGGTGCACTGTGTATGCACAATATGTATAAAGGGTAATCCTCTCTTGGACAGGGACCAGGGGAGGCGAGGCGCTCATCTTCACAGGAACTAATCACCCGATCCCGCCTGCTGTTTACAGAGGCAGTCTCGCCAGCCAAAATCAAATGCAAAGCCCATGTTAATTGCCTTAATGCTGCCTCCCTGTCAACCATGGCTTGGCAGCAGCCCCCAGCGCCGGGCCACAAAATGAATTCTTTTCACTTGTTCAATGAATACCAAAAACAAATAGGAAGTTCTTGCACCTCTTTTTTTTTTGCATCCATTTTTACCCTATGATATTTTGACTCAGGACGAGCAGAGGAGTGGCATGGGAGGGCAAATGAAAGTTAGTTGTGGAGAAGGCGGGAGGGCAGGAAGTTCAGCCCTGGCTCAGGTCATTACTGGGCGAGAACTATTAGTCTTGCCGGGGTCTAGTGTGTCAGAAATGGTAATTGAGTCTGTCACTGTGCAGCCTGTTCTAATGAGAAACTGAAGGCCTAAGATGTGACTAATTTCTTATATGCCCAGGACGATTCGTCGGCCTGGCCATCCTGCGCCTAATGACTCCCGATACTTAATGAAGGATCGGTGGGATTTCCAAAGAGTTGGATGGAGCTTTGTATTAATGTACTTCAAGAGTTAGTGCACTCTGGAGACGTGTTTAATGACATTCCAAGGCTTTTGATGTCCTGACATGGCGCCACTGATCAAACGTCATGTTTTATTTCTGTTTGTATTTACACCGGTATTTCTGTAGGATGAGTATATTTTAATGATTCCTGACTGTTTTTTTTTTCAGTGGCAGATATATAATTAACCATGTCATATAGGCTTCTAAACAAATGAGAAGACAGCAGAGCAACTAGTCCTGACTTTGTAAAGATGTTAATGGACAGCTGAGCACTGCCAAATGCTCTGCTCACTCCTCATTCCAGTGCAAGTAGGAATATCTTCCTCCAAATCAAAAGAAACTCTTGTAAAAGGAAGAATTACTTATTAAATGTAAATCAATGCAGTGTAATGTTATTTAACTTGATTCTTATGGGTGTTGATTAATTAGAGGTAGCTAATTATACTAAAACAAAATTGCCAAAATGCACAAATCGTATATGCATTTACATTTTGCTTATTCTTAATAAGCAATAATTCTCACACTGTCATCCCAACATCAGGCTGGTGATATGATCTTTCAGATGCAGCTACATTTCAATAAATGTGCGTTCCTTGGCGAATATGTGCACAAAAAAACATCCTTCGCCCACTCAATATTCACATGTTTATGTAGATGCTTTGACCTGCTTGTGTTGTCTACATAGCTTCCAACAGAGTTGAAAATATCTTATACAGAAATCAGTCAAGCTGGTAAACATCACATTTCACCCTCATGTGATTCTCATCTCCACCGTGTCCGCCACGGGTCAGGAGCTCATGTGTCCTGAAGGAACAGCACAGCAGCTGATTATGATGGATTATGATAGATTCCTCCTTGACTGACCTCTGCAGCCACTCACACACTCCTCACTCCACTTGCACAGACCCACACATGTATATACTCATACATTTATGACCACAGACACGCTTAAATGTTGGTACCTATAAGTGCGCACATTTGCAGAGAACTGCATGTTCATGCCAACCAAGGACGGGCGTACAGTCACATATGGACACATTGTGAGTTCAGTCTGCACACATACATGCATACACACGCGTGAGAACATGAGACTATGCAGTGCCACGCGGTGTTGCTTGTAACTGACCTTCCCGTAGGTTCGCTCCGATCAGTACCAGTTAGAGCATTGAACAAACCCCAGTTAACTCACTACAAACTCGCATGAAAGCAAATAAACCCGCTAGAAAAAATAAAAATAGATAAATAAATAGAACTTCTAAAACCAAGCCCCAGAGAGTGGGAGCTGCTTTCAGAGCAGGCCATTTGTTTTCATTTGGTTTGGTGTCTTTACTGGTGCCGTGCAGAGCACTTTGAGCAGTGTGTCTCTGTCAGACCAGCCACCTCCACCTCCTCCCACAACCACCGCCATACTTCCATATAACCACAGATGATTCTGGTGTAGCAGCAGTGAGGAGAAATGAAGTGGATGGCGTTTAAGCGCTGTTGCTGACTGATGCACATTCAGTCACCTGGTTAGCAAAGCGCTGCTCTCTGCATTTTCTGATGTTTTGATGTGGACAAAAGGGCACCAGAAACAATGGCTAAAGTGGAGGAATATCAGAGTAGATGCTGATATTGACCCAGGGGAGGGCAAACGGAGGCTTCAACGCGCCGCAGCTCAGAGCGTGAGTCTGCATGTGATAAGGAGCATCAGGAGCACTGATGTCATGCAGTGCGAAGGAAACGGTCAGCTTTCATAACATGAGCTCTATGAGCGTATGAAGCTTTTTCTCAATGCAGCGTGAGAGTACTTTTTAGCCATTACCATGACAACACAGAGGTCTAGGGCTCCGTATGTGAGTGAGTGTAACAGAATTAACGGGTCTGAGTAATGCAGCTGATCTCTCAGAGGAAGGAAGTGAAGCCAGATGATGCTGGCTCACACACAGCAAAGAAGAATGAAGTGTCAGCCAGGAGAAAAAGAGCGGTCCATCGATACTGTGATTATGTCGAGATAGATTTAGATGAGCAAATAGGTGCGTGCACCTGCTGAAACACCCGGTCAAGTACATGAACGCACAGGGTGACACACAAATTAACATCTCCCACGCATCCACTTTCTATCACACGGAGGAAAGAGAAAAGCTTTACGGAGAGTATGAGAAAGTGAGATGTCTCTATGGTATGAACTCATTGCCCCTGACTGTAATTAACAGTTGGAAAAAAATTGGTCACCTAATGCTCTCGTGACCTTTCTCATCACTGTTCATGTCTTTTCTTGTCACGTTACCTCTATGTCTAAGTTGGCCTTTTACGGATAGCACACAGACTGAAAGCTTATTGGGAATGACCTTTAGTTACAACATCAGCTGCCACGGTGAGAACTATTCATACACCGGCTACCTTTTAAACCAAGGCCCTCCATTTGACTTATTACCATTTTGACTCATTACCATTCAGTTGAGTAGATATTATATTATACAGAGCGATAGAGGGAGAGGAGACAGACATAGGGAAAGAGGCAGAGAGCACAGGCAGGGGCCACTGGCACTCTTCTCCCTCATCTGCATTCTGTCGAAGCAAAAAATTTCCATTGTAATGCCCCCATCATTCCCCCTTTGCCCCGTCTCCTTAATGTAGTGTCTCTATCTCACATCTCTTTATTTCTTCCTCCACTCACCTTGTGCTCTCTCCCTCTGTTCCTCTATGGCTCTCTTTGCCCCGGTGCTTTTGGCAGATACAGTTCATTCCCACTGCTTTTCAACCCCTGCAGTGACTCCATGGCCTGGCTACACAATTAGGAGCTCATTACTTGCTAATACACAGACTAGAAGACAAAGGCAGTCTGTGCCTTCTTTGTTGTGCGCTCCCTCCTTCCATCATTTTATCTCTCTCTCACCCTCTCTCTCTCCCCAGGCTCTTTTTAAGTAAAAGGGTGCAATTTCTCTTCCTTCTCCTTCTCACTCCTCTCATCATACCCTCTGCCACAGTACATCTTCTCCGCGGTGCATAATGAACCTGTGAGTGCTAAGAAGAATTAATCGTTCAATTTCCATCTCATAAGCATTGTTTTTATTAAATTAAATGTACTCTCAACCCTAGTGACATTTGAGTTTCTGCATGTCATTTTCTGGCTCATTTAGCATCAAGTAAGCTTAAAGTGCTTTATGAATTTTGTTTACCTTATAGTAAAGAATGTGTTTTTTTAAGAATTTGATGCCTTTATTTGTAGCTGTTTTCTCCCTGTCCCGTTCAGAGCTCAGGCTGTGCGGCTGGAAGCAAAACTGCAAAACATGAGTCTCACAGGTGTAACATAAGGTCAGCTCTGGCAGCTTCCCTCCGTGCCACTGTCTGCATCATTTCCCGCTATCTGGCTGGCGCTGAGGAAATGCCAATTTGCTCGGTAAGGGGTCTCGCGGCGTAGCGGTGGATGAAGGGTGTGTGCTTTTTACTGGTGTGCTGTGCGACAGCCGACCGCATGATGAAAGGGACGCAGGGGAGTGTTGACATTTAGTTTTGTGCCGCTGATGGGCCAATGCGGGGAATCTGAATTAATGGGATAGATGTGTTTGTTTGACAGGAGAAGCTTCCTCCTCAGGACTGATGAGGAATTCAAGCCAGTAATGAAAAAATGTGTCTGGCTGGCATTGTTTGTACTTGAGCGCCCATCGCTGTGGTCCCACTCTCTGTGCATTCTTTTCTATTTTTGTCCGCCTGTGTGTCAAACAATGCTGCTTTTTGTCTGATGTTGAGTGGTGAGCAGCCTGCCCGCAGTGCCAACAACTAAATCTCATTTTAGTCACCGTTCTCCTCCTCATCCTTTGTCCCCTCCCTATCTCCATCAGCTCCTCCTCTCTGTCAAGGTAATCCCAAGGTGATGTTAATAGGGTGGGATGCTGTTGAAAACGCCACTGTCATCTCTTTGAGGATTAGTTGGACAATTGCTTCCCTGAAACCCAAGCCAAGTGGTTAAAAGAAACTGCAACAAAACAACTTTTCTGAAAGTGCCTTATACCACCACTGTGCTTTTGTTTTGTTTTTTTAACAGTACCACGTTGGATTTTATGTCCTCAGTGTTGAGTTTGCATTGTAATGCATTTATGTTCTGATCTCCATTTTAATTTAAACCACAGATGGACTCATAAACAGCCAGAATAAACCGCTGCTATGGGATTATAGGCTCAGTGTGATATGTGATCCCAGATTAATGGAGGAGCAATGTGTGATTAATGGGGCCTTGTTTTGCCAAGCCAGGCTAATTTGGCCAGTCACCGTTCCAAAGAACCAAAGGCAGTATGAGGCAGTCATTGCAAGGCTTATTTGATAAAGGAGAGGCTGCTAAATGAATGCATAATAATAAGGCAGAGGCTAATGAAACAACCAGTGTTGTGCTCATGTTGCCCGAGAGCTGTGTGGGCTTGTTTGTTTGCAAAGTATGCATCTTTATGTTTCCATTAACCTCTGTGGAGCCATACGTAGGAAATAGCTTCAGGGAATCAGTTGCAGGAAATAATTACTTGAACAGACAGCTGTATGTTTTCTAGTACAAGCGTATACTGTATACAGCTACTACTTTCTGCAGCTGCATTCAGAGGAGAAAAAGGCGCATTTATTCTCTCCACAAACCTGTTACCCTGCATGAGTTTTGTTATACCTTTATCTTTTTTAGAGTGCGTTTAAAACCACTAGTGGATTTGAAAATGTATTTAAACTTTAAATCTAAACACACCGATTTAGTTGATATTTTATGATCAAAATTACACTTCCATTGTGCCTTAATAATATTTGAGGGCTGGGTAGAAATTGCCCAGTGTGTATGTGTATAAAAATTATTTTGGTTTTCTGCTTTGGATTAGTAGTTATATTATGTTTCAATTGAGTGTGCAAATGAGTGCACATTAAGCAGCTGGTCTTTGTTCAAAATCACGGTTTCTCTCTCCGACATTGGTTTGCCTTTTCAAGCTGGTATTCTCTTTCTCTCTCACGTTGTCTCTCTGTCTCGCTCCGCTCACTCTGGTGCTATTTCAGCCCACAGATGCACTATCAATAATGCAGCCTCTTTAACAAGGCAGAGGCTTTTAAGAGGGTTTGTCAGTGCCCCTCCCTTTCAAGAGCACTGCTCGTCGCTGAGTGGCCACATCCTACTGGAAAAAGTCTTCGATTTTTGTGCTGAAACCGGAAATAAACCAGACATTTTAGACTTTATTTTTATCATTATCAAGGTTTTCTCCTCTGAACCTCCACAATGCTGAAAAGCACTTAATACTGGAAGGGCAAAAAGTCGCTGTCTCGCCAGGGATGTAAAGAACTGAGCACTGACTGCATAGCTGCAGGCAAAAAAGAAATGGGAGCTAAAGGAAACACAACTGCTCTGTCGCTCTATAAAAGTTCATATTCTACTTGAACATGTTTTGTTTGCATTTCTTTGCAGACAACAGAATAGCTTCAGCGTCATGCCGCACTGTCACTGAAATATCTTTTCAGGCAAAAAACCCATGCAGTACAGCCTGCTTAATTTTGTGTGTGTGTGTGTGTGTGTGTGTGTGTGTGTGTGTGTGTGTGTGTGTGTGTGTGTGTGTGTTTGCGTTAGTTAGGAGGGGGTCTTGAGGAAAGAGAGGCTGTTTGTTTTCTGAGTAATGGTCTCTCAAATCACGGTTATCCCTCAATGTCTGTGATAATGCCATAAACTATAGGAGGTTAGAAAACTTCCATTTATTCTGGCATATCGACTGAAAACAGCACCGTGTTTGACGTTGAGTCCAACAGAGTAGATCGAGTGCAGAAAAAAATAAAATAGCATCTGTAGAATATTTACTCCTGGATAATGATTGTGCCCTGATGTTGCCATATTATCCGTATTTTCGTTAAAAAAAAAAGAAAAGAAAAGAATTACACGAAGGCAATGACTGCCATTTATTGTCCAATAAAGCAATGGGATTGTTGCCAAACCTCACAAACATATTGTCTTTTATGTTGCAAACAAAGAAAAAATGATAAAACTTCACGTTATGTTGGTCTCAATATTATGTCTAATTACACAACATGGCTCATATCCTCTTATGCCTTCCTTTAAATACAATTTTGGTCACATTAGGAACAACAAACTATACTGAGATTCAGTAGAAGTATGAGCAAAGTGTAAGAGTATTCTGTGTTCCTGCCAGTGTCCTTATTTCATTAAACACAGAATGCTAAGTCCTACAGCCAAACAATTGCGTCATGATCTGTTGCATGGACGGTGGCTAATCCTCCTTAAGCCTGTGCAGAGGACAAGCTTGTGGACCATTGTTTGTTCCTCTCATAATGCAAGCAGGGGGAGTAGGGCCGATGTCCGACCTGTGAGAGCTGACCACTGATGTGGCCGATGCTGTTGAAAGTGAACCATCTCCTTCTCAGGTTGCTGCTAAAGACATTTTAGATTTGGTCTGACAGTGGGTGGTTTTTTTGGGACACCCTTGGTTTCTCATTCTTTTCCCCCGGGTGGTGAAGTCAGCTGGCAGCAATCAGCCGGGTTGTTTTGATCTGCTCATGACGTCATGTTTTCATTTTGGCCAGACAAGTGTTAAACCTTTCCTGCTGTTGCTGTTGATGCAAGTGGAGGTTTCTTTTGCCTCATTTTTCCTCCTTTTACACTTTCGAACTTGGACTAAACATAGAGACGGAAGCAAATGTATTTGGTTAAGCTCCCCTCCAGAGACGCTTTAATACATGTAAAAACACTCAGCACTGAATAATATTTTTCCTTATGTTTTCTTCCACAAAAACACGTTCAATAAACTACTGCAAAGGATTAAAAGTACATCTATTCCTTAGCCCTCATCAAAAATTCAAAAATAAATGAATATGCAAAAATAGAGACACCTCCAGGCGCTGTGGCGCGTCGCATCACGCCCACCACCGTAGTGTCGCTGGCCCGATTACACTCTGAGCACAGTCAGTCAGCTAACATAGTCAGACAAACCACAGATTTCATTCTAAAGATGATGTTTAACTTGTGCTTCTGTGCATGTGTGTATCTGATTGTTTAGCATTACATTCAGAAGGATAAGTGGGTGGGAAAAAGTTCCTTTTTGATTAATGGCAGTTTCCTCAGGATGTTGGCATATGGGGATGGAAACGTTCATGCATTAGTTGTGCAGAAAAATGTTTATGGCTCAGAAAGCATAGTTCTGTCTTGTCATTTGAATATATTGAATGTCATGTGAAATGTGGAAAGCGCAAGATTGCTACAGCTCTGACTTTAATTATGGAGAAATCTTAAACATTATTTTGCTCTCTTCAGTAGTTACTATGCTGCTTTTGCTTAACTATCTTGCATAGAATCCCTCCTCCGCTCTGTCTATATCGCTGTCTGGCTCTGTGTGTACGGCACCCTGATAGAAAGAAAATGTATGAATGTAACTAGACATTTCCATTTCACAGGAATGCTCTACTTCTATGTCAAACACAGAAAAGGAAATATTCAAAACTATATATTGTGTCACTGTGCCAACGAGCAACATCAGGTTCACCCACAAAGCATATACAGTATGTGTATGATGTTATGCCCACAGTGTGCCGTTGCTCAGTTTACACAATACAACTGAGAAAACTGTTTAAACGAGAGAGAGCAGTACAGTTTTAAATTTCAATACACTACAAATAAGCAGCTGCACCACCATGGGTCATACTGCCGCCCACTCCAGATCAACAGTAGGGTTAGGCAGAAATTATAATTTCTTTGCGTTATCAGCAGTACACTCTTGTTGCATCAACACAACCTTTTTGTACATGATTAATTGTATCCTGTAAGCCTATCAAACTTGTTACGCCTGAATCTAACTTACGCTGTACTGACGAGCTGCAGGATAAGTTGATGACCGTATGGATATCAGTTTAGCATTTAAGCTAATTGTGAAAGACTGAGATAGACCATGGATATCTTGTAAGATGGAACATGCCCTTCAGAACCACACTGACATTATGGACATTTAGGGAAACATTTTAGATATCTAATGCAGGTATTTGTCTTCTCTGTGCTACCTCTTCATTACTCAAAAAGCATGAACAAAATCTGAATCCTCATCAGCGGGAAAGTGCATCACAAATTAAGTGGAGCTGTCTCGCTGACTTCATTTTACTTCCTCAGTAAACAAAACAAGTGATGATGTCCAGATGAGAGATCAATACATCTCTTTTTCACTAATCCCCCTAAAAAGACCGGCAGCTTCAGAAGTGATTTAAAACGAAAAAAACATGCTGCCACTGAGCCGCAGCACTTTCTCATTTGCGCACTTTTAGGATAATACTAAATGGGATTACATAACAAACTGCTCACAACTGTCACTTGAAACCGTAGGCAAAGATGAGTCTCGTTACTGTTCGATGGGTTTGGTGACCAATGGTAACCCTTTTATTTTCTTCTTCTTCTTCTCTTTATACGAACTATATCTTCACAGTGTTTGCCGTCATTCTTGCTGATGATAACAAATCCCACTACTGAAATCCCAACACGATGACAGATGTAAGAGAATTGAGTGGATGGTCAAAAGTATGACGATTGTACAAGTGTATAATTAATGTAAAAAAAATGGAATGCGAAGGTAGAAAAATGTAAATTTCCCTTCCCGGATGAGGATGAAGTTTTATTTAGGTCTGATTGTGATGTAGACGTCAGAGGAATATCAGAAGAATGTGGAGCAGGGAAGATGTTAGCTTTCCTGGCCTCTCATATCTACGTTTCTGTACGCTGGGAACAACAGAGGCTGTCGCAGTAAGACTGACTCACATCTACGCCCTGACTATTTTTCCCTTTTGGGGAAGTCTTATTTTAGGAGTGTGCTACACAGTAAAAGCTACAATAAAAGATATGGCCTATATATCAAGTATGCCAGACACACTACAAAGTAAACATACACGGCATCGTCAACACGGCATTAAAGAAGTGAGAATATGGGAATACAGCGTCATGCATACATTCAAATTGGAACATACGGGAGGTCATTATTGTGCATACATGACAAATGAGAGCATTTTTCTAAATTATAGAGGCCTTAATTATTAATTAATACTATTACTAGTTAATACTATTAATTAATAGTTCATGATTGTAGCTTAATGGTAGATTCCTTAGCAGTTGCGTTATTATTTTTCATATATAGCAGAGAATAGGAGAAAACCATTGTATTATTCACAAATTAACTTATTTTTGAGAAACATTGGAGGTTAAGCTCAACTGTCTGCAGCTAAACTGTATGCTGAGAGCAAGCTCACAAATAGAGAAGCCACAATCACACACCGGACACACTGTATATTTATCTGTGCTATTATACTGAATGCCATGTCCACACCCAGCAAATCACCAGCCATTATTTTGCTTGCTGGTAATTATACCAAATTTTGTTTATCACTGTGTCTCTGTACTAACTGATTATCCAGAATGTGAATTATAAAATCCTCACAGAGATGGACTGTTCACTTTCTCCTCTGCAGTTTATTTATTTTTTAGTTTTTTTATTTAGTTTTCTTCATAAACAAAAGAAAACAGTATAAGAAGGTTTGATTTGTCTCCCCTAGTTTCATGCTTTTCTTCAGCTCATTCGCATTTCCTCTTATTTTTTTTACTACTCTTTCTTTAAAATGTCCTTAATTTGCATGTTTATGGGAATTTGCCAGGAGTCTGAGGCACAAATTGATTAATTCTGTAAATTATTTACTGAATATTGAAGCACAATCGGTTGACAATTAGATTTCTGCTATGGCAACAAGGGATGCGGGGCATGATAACGCATTACCCCACTGCACCAACTCTATTACGTGTGAGTTTAATAAGGACCTAATGATCAAATATGAAAAATGTCTAATAAGAATATTTTCATAAAGATCTGTCACAGCTTAGTAGCCCACAGTTTACAGTTTAGATCGTCACACATGGCACGAGCATCACTAGAAAATAAATTTCATGCAGTTTATTTTCAAGAATAGCCAATCTGCATCTACAAAATGAACTTTTGCGCTATTGTTTAAGTATATTAATGTTAAGCAAGTGTTTGCCTTCTAGGGTTTAAGATCTGCTTAATGACTTAAGATTTTTTCACTTTATTTTAATCCTAATTGTATTCATAATCAGCTTTTGTTTTGTATTTTCTTCATCGGGAATTTAAGCTCTGTTGTGGATTTTCTGGGGATTTAATTATTGATTGATATGAGTGAGGAGCATTTTTGTGATGATAATAAACTAACGTTACCTTCACCTTTCCTCAGAGCTGTTATCTTCTCTTACAATTAAAGAATAAAATGAACCGTGGGACTTGCTCAGTTACTCATTTAGTCTTGTTGAAATGCACTTAACGGTGCAGAGTTGACCCCACAGATAGAGTAACTAGCAGGTGATGTCTAAATGCACAGATGTACAGAACCCCCTCCCAGATATTTTCCATGTGGTTGTTAGTGGCTGCAAAAGGCTGAAAAACGGTTGAATGAGGCAGATGCCTAAATGTAGCCAGTATCACATTATTCTGGGTTTGTTGACTGTTTCCATGCATGACTGCCCTTTTCTTCATCGTTCCCCATTAAGGCCTGGCTTGCTCTGTTGCTCTGAGCTTATGCTGCCCTGCCTGTGTGTCTGTGTCGCTGCAGGGTGTCTTTAATTGATGCAGACCAGGTTCTTTACACTTGCGCTTATTTATATGGGGCGCTTCAGTGAGCCGAAGGAACAAGATGGGAAATCCTTTCCTCTTTCTGGGACGCTCTCCCTCTCTCTCTCTCTCTCTCTCTCTCTGTCTCACACACCCACACACAATGAAAGAGACAGCCAAATCACCTCCACCCACCTTCTATACCTCACAACATGCTTGTATAGCCAGCGCATTAAGAGTAGTGCGTAAATGAAAAATACGTTTCTGTCCTTGAACCTGAAAAAGTTTGTTTTTATTCCAAGTTAGGCCGTATCGATTCACTCCTCCCTTATCCTCCAACACAAGCAGACATATTTGTATTGACATCAGGCTGTAATGCGGTTTGACTTGCTCTTTTTCAGCTTCAAACAGAATTTGACATAATACACTTGAGACTGTTTTACCCAGCATGGTGTATTATTGAAGACAAATAGCTGACGTTAAGGGATGGATGATGAGAATGTGTGATTATTTATGAATAAAAACTTTGTTTTTTTATTTTTATCTCTGGAGAGCTCAACAGCTCCCCTCTATAAACAATTTATTATGATACCTCTTCTATAGCCTCGGTTTAACTTTCACTTTTACTCTAGCTCACAAAGCATACAAAGACAGCCCAATCAATTTTTTGGTGCTGCTTCGATTGGAGCCTCAACCTTTCACCTGAGGCTAATCAATGCAGGTCAGATATATAAGCCTGCTGAGGAAGGTGGGGTTAAAGCAGTAACAGCCAAGCCAATAGTCATCTCAGATACAGATTTATATCAGTGACCTTTCATGCGCAGAGCACAGGGAATAGAACTTGCTTAAGGCGGTTATTACTCGGACTCTGAGGGTAGAAAATGCTGTTACTGTCCACCTTTCTGTTTCTTTTTTATTACCTCTACCTTTTTCTCCCACAATTGTTCCATGTAACTGTTGTCAGGCTGTATCTTGATCTTCCATCACCTCCCATTTGTTCCCTCTCACCCGCTCATCTTTTTCTCCCCTTTTCCTTAGTGAGTTGTCAGTCTTTACATGTTCTCCCTACACGCTGTAATGTTAGCTCCTCATTGCATCTTTTTTTTTTTTTGGTCCCTCTCCCTCCCACCACACACTACTTTCCACTGTCTCCCTGTTGAGTATTAGAGCAGCATTCAATGTGGTGCTTCCAGTAGCACAACCCAAGGTCCAGACATACCCCAAAGGGTCTTAAAGGGGAGGCCATCTATGCGCTTTAAGATTTATTAAATTTTCAATAGCCCCTGTCGAGAGTAATATAGATTTTATTACCAAATTAGCTGTCCAACATTGGGGCGGCATGCTGACATTTGGTATGAAAATATTCATAAGAGCTGGGAGACAGTGGCAGATGTGGGTGGCTGGACCATAGGCCGCCGTTGCTCTGCCCGTCTTTGCATATTCAGAGAATTGCTTAGGGTGCACCGAAGTCTCCAGGCTGCCATTTTCAGAATCATTATGTATGAAGTGTAGCCATGGAAAATCTTGGAATGAAAGTTGGAAGCCTGCCATTTGTGCATTGACTTGATTTCTGCTCGTTTTAATGGGCAACAGTGGTCAAAGATGTTGAATAATTGACAGCCCTTTTAAGAGGTTGTGGGTACACAGTCCCCAGATCTCTCTAATTCCATGTCCACAACATTTTAATTTCACAATTTTATTTGCATGTGGGATAACTTTGATTTTTTGTTTCCTCGCTTGTGACATTCCTCAAGGTCTAATTTAACCCAGAAGTGTCTGTTTTGGTTAAAGCTGCCCTATTGAGTTGTCTTATAAAAACAATTTTTTTCACTCACCCTAAAACATTGTGTGTACCCTTCAGGCCTAACAAACATTGAGCGCACGTCCTCCTTCCTCATAAAACATTTACAAAGCCAATTGTTGAATCCTGCATTGTTTACATCCTCGTTTGCTAGCTTGCAGAAAGCTTTGTGTCTCTGTGCATTACCACAAGCGAATGTCGAGGAGTGGAATAGAGTGAAATTAGCAGCGGAAATGTGTATTGCATCCCCGTGTGTGTGTACAATACGAACAAAACAGGGACCCAAGTGGTAAAAGCATAGTACTGCTAGTGGTCAGAAACTCCACAAGGTATCTTTAAAGTCCCCCACCACCACCACCACCACCACCACCACAATCTCCCGACTCAAAAATAAATGTGTTTTGCTTACTGTAACTTCACCTGGACTTTTACTGTGGGACGTCACAAAGGATGATGTATGAGCAGAGTTTGACACTGGAAGGTTGTTTTCAAATTCCGCTGATGCTGGAAAGTTTCTCCGCGCTCATCTTAAATCTGAGTTGGCGTGAGCATATGAGCATGATTATGTGACATCACAGCTAGTTTGGAGGACAACCGTGGTCCAGTGTGTAACTTCCCACAATGATGTGGGAACTTGAAACCTCCAGTGCTCACACACTGAAAATAGACTTCCAGTAAAGTGGGAGAAACCTTGTGCTCTGCAGTTCGTTTTCTGAAATAAAACAACATTTAGACATTCATAGATGCTGATTTCCTTTGAGTGAGAATGGGGTAGATGTAATTTTAAGAATATTTAAAGAAAAAAAGTTAAACTTTTTTGTTGAAAGAAACTCAAATTATTATTTTAATTGGAGTGTTTTTATGTCTTAAAACCTGAGGGGATCTTTAAACTTTGTGTAAATATGAGAGATATTTGCTTCCATTAGTGCCCTTGTGTTTTGAATATAGACTTACACAGCACAGCAGTCGTGCCCATATTGCATGTCACTCATGACTTAACAGGAGACAAAGAAAAGAATATTACAAAAAAATTCCAAATTTAAATTCAGTATTATTCAGAACCTCTGGGAAATTAGAGTAGTGTTCATGCTGGGAGTTCATTTTTATTTCAAATTATAATTGAGACAAGAGGGGTGCACTCTATACAGTACCAGCAACAGCAGCTGTGCTGAAATATGGAGAGGGAAGAATTTCACCCTGAGTGAACCAATGAAACTTTCTGGAAGTAGTGCAAACACAAAATGTAAATGCTAATTAAAAAAGTACCCAGCCGATGCTTGAAAGGTCCTACGCTCTGTGATTTAACAGTCTAAATAGGGGCCCTGGTGGACACAGCTATGGTTGAGGGTGGGAAAGGGTGGGAGGCAGAGGGATGGGTTTGCAGAGGCAAGGATAGTATAGTCAATATTTACCCTGAGTAATTGGGCCACACTTCTCCCAGCTAGATACACAGGCGTCCAGCGTCATCCCTGCCTTATCTCCTCCAGTTCTCCCTCACCCGCTCACTGTCTGACCACAGTTGTTACACAGCAGTGTTGTGCAGCTGTGGATAATGCCCCTCAGCTATCCACAACATAATAGTTAAAAGCATATATAGGAGTGAGTGAGGTGCTGTGCATGGATGCTGTCATGTCCATTAAAATTCTCCAGGTCACCTTGGGAGTGTTGCAGTGCCCACAGAGAACTGTAGTGAGTTATTATTCTGTTAACAAGCTCATAGAGCAGTCTGTAATGAGCTGTGTAGCCACACTTACTGTGGTAATGAGGTGGGCTTGTTCGTTACCTCAATGGCAAACCACTGTAAGAATTCTGGGTTATTACCGTATCGATAGAATGACAAGGGCATTGGAATAAGATGTGTGGAGTCTGCCAAAAGAGGGACTCGCAACCTGGATGCAAGAAGTGCCGCAGAACGTTTGCTATTGGCAGTTTTAGAGACTCATGGGAAGAGATGAGCTGCCTGTCAACCTTTTTCTTCTTCACTCTTTTTGGCCCTCTGTCAAACGCACACACACACACACAGCACACACAGTCCTCTCTGTCCTTTCTCTCTTTCTCTCACATACTCTCAAAGCAACTCTCCAATTAACCTGATGCCTCTCGTACCGCCGGCTCTTTGAAGTCCTTTTGCACAGCACTCTCCTGCGCTAGTTGTGTGTTCTTTAAACTCTCATAAAGGCTGCTGGCTGCTGAGGCGTCTTTAGTATAAGAAGTGGGAAGAGTATACAAATTATGGCTCCATCATGAAGATCAAGTCTGATAGAGCTGGTAAACAAGAGTGTAGATTAGGATTTGCGATATTTACCTTTTGTATGTGATGTGACCCTTATGAGTCAGGGCAGGAGCAGTCTGCACACTGGCCTGAAAGATGGTCTGTTACATATATCAAAAGGAAAACATCTAATTCCCCAAGTGTCAGCTTTGTAATAATATGATCATTAATTGCGTTAAGTATTTTATGCTATCTTTTCCTGTAATATATTTCATTACATTTTTCAGTAAAATTAGTAGCCTAACTGTATCTTAAAGGACCTATTTGTAAGTTTTGCTATTGCTGCAATAGCGAGCTATTGCTTCAGCCATTGTTGAATTTACAATACAAGAAATTATAATGCAAGCAGCTCTACTTCTTCAGGACAGCCTGGACGCTACAGTAAAAAGTGACAAGACAGTCTGACCGGACCGAGGCTAGCTGGTTAGCATGCTAACTTCTGTAAAAGAAAAGAAGTGATAGAAACAGAAGCAAAACAAAAGGATTCCTTTACACCACTGAGGACAACTCCTGGCGAGTAAAGTTTGTTGCTGTCCTGGCTCTAGACAAGTGAGTAAACAGCTATTAATTGGCTAATATTGGCTATGTAGCAATAGCAAAACTTACAAATAGCTCCTTTAAGCCTTTCCAACTGCTATGGCTTGTAAAAAGAAAAAAGGAAAAAAAAAACTCCAAAGTCTTCCAGCGTTACTGTTTCAGTTTACCTTTCTCTCTTATTCTCTCCATGTTTGTGTTGATTCCTTTGTCAGAAAGAACTGAACAAACAGGGGTGGCAGGGGAAGAGCCAGGGGAGATAGTGTGAAGATGGTGTTGTTTCCTCAAATATAAAACAAAAAAAATTATATTTGGCAGTTTTCAAACATACCTGGATATATATCCAAGAGGCTCACCATTACAAAGTGCTGTATACAAGAGAAGGTCTCTGCACCATAATTTGGGATTGGCATAAATATATTTACTGAAATATCATATCACAGGTACAAAAACAGTCTACTATTTTGTTTTGTGAAGGTAGTAATCAGTCAATTTTCATTGCATCTTTTTATCAGCCGTTGCATTTGGCAGGTCCTCCAACCAATGAAAAAAATGATGCTTTACAGTAAGGGTGGGCAAAATCGTAGCAGGATCTTTTTAACACAATTTACTCATTTGGCAGACACTTTTATCCAGAGCGACTTACAAGTGCAGGACATCACTGAAGCGTCAGTGCAGTAGGAGACCTTGGCATACGTACTAAGTACTACATCTATTCAATAAGTGCAAGGAGAAGTGCACCGAAAGTGCATAGTAAGTGCTAGTTAGGCATGCTAGGGTGTTAGAGGTGTTAGGAGAGGAGTTGCTCTCTCTTCGACAGATTCTTGAAGATGGAGAGGGACGCCTCTGCTCTGATAGCATTCGGTAGATTGGACCACAAACAAGAACAGTCTGGACTGCAATTGCCTTGAGTGCAGGGATGGCAATGTCAGACGACATTCCCTTGGAGGAATGCAGTGGCCAAGAAGGACTATGGTTCAGTTCAAGTAGGCGGGTGCAGACCCAGAACTCACTCTGAAGCATTAGTGATTTGAATTTGATTCGGACGGCCATGGGTTGCCAGTGTAGGTCGATGAGTAGCAAAGTGACATGTTCCTTCTTGGGCTAATTGAAGACCAGACGGGCTGCTGTAGTCTGGACCATCTGTAGGGGTTTCACTGTACGTGAAGGGAGGCCCGCCAAGTTCAGTTGCAGTCTTCCTTACAAATTTGAAATGTACTGTTCAGAGTATCCAGAATCATGCAAGTCTATGGACTTATCTGTTTGCATTAGTTAAAACACAATATTGTATTGAAGACACTGTTTTCAAAAATGGTCATGCGCATCAGTGTCTTAGATGCCATGTTGTCCACAACGGTGAAGAATACCATGTCCTTACCTAGATAGACTGTGACTTATATGCTTTTATCATATTTTTTCGACTGCTCTAATGCAGTAGATCAGTGTTAACTGTTAATGTTTCAAGACCTTGTGATGCAGAAGAGTCAGGTTGTACCGACCTCAGTGAAACACTCCGCATGTTCCTTTGGAAGTTCACAGATAACTTTGCTTTGAGAAATAACTGACTATGCATACACAGTATTGGTGTCGAGTCGACCCTCCCCTCATTAATATATCATGCATGAAAGAGACCATGTGATAGAGACCAATCAGCACAGCCATCTTTTGGGCAATCACTCTTTTGGTCCGTGAACCCAGCGCGTATCCATGTTATTAAGGTAGACCAGGCACAGTTGGTACAATGGTAAAATGTCATGATCTCTATGATTCACTTGAAAAGGAGATCAGGGACGTCTTCAAGATCGATCATGATGTAAAATCGTCAGATTTCATGCCGCTACTTTCCAGTCCTCATAAATTACAAGAGCCTTTTTTGTCTTGATCCCTCACTTCCCCTTTTCTATATTGCTAGAGGCAAAAGAGTGGTTTGCATCATCTCCGCAGAGGATCAGAAGGGCCGTGCTGTCTCATTTAAGAGAGGATCTATACGTGGTTTCCTGAGCCTGCTGCGTTAAAAGGGCAGCAAGAGAAGGATGATGTAAAAACAGATGATTCCTACGTGCCAGTTATTCAGCTGTACTCAGGAAAGTGGCTACATCTACTATCTGAATATCAACTAACTGTGTTAAACCTGTGAGCTCTGGTTATGAATTCACAGGCATTCAAAGGGCAAAGTATTCTATTTGTATCAGAGTATTATAGATTCTGCCTTGTCTTTGTAATGATTAAATAGAGAAAACAAACCCTGTTTCTTCTGCGCAAAGTGAAATCATCATTTATCTGATTTATTCAGAAATATTGGAGGAACAGAAGCAGCATAGTAGTATCCCTTTGTATCCCTATGGAATGTGACATGTTTAAATGTTTGCAATATTTGTAGAATACTAACATTAATATCTAACACTGATGTTTACATTTAATAAACTGCTAGGTCAGGCATTGCAGGAAATGTTCCAACTCATGTAACCCACGAAGGAAGGGCGGATGTACAGCACAGACCTTGAGCGAGTTTTTTTGCAAAGGCAGGAATTATTTTGACACTCACAGAAAAAAATCTGCTCCAACACAATCATCCTCTTCGGTAAAAAAAAAACAGATGTGTTCGCAGTTATCTGTGGGATGGGGTTTACAGAAGTCTCATATTTGAGTCAGTCGCAAAAACCTCTTGTATCAGTTGATCCCTCTGTCAGTATGAGATAGAGGCTACCCCAGCCTTGTTTAGAGTAATTAAGCCCCAGTATACAAGTTCAGTTGGTAATGATAATGAAATGTTTCTAATGTTCATATCACTGCTCTTCACAATAGGAGTTATTTAAGAAAGACCTTCAGCGCGACCCAATCACTCACTGTTTGGGCAAACCACACCGTCACTTAAGGCTTAAAGGTCCACACCTCCTGGCAGCAGGTGCAGCTCCTGCGTTCCTGCTCTCGAGTGTAATGAAGTGGCCGACCAGCTGAACCCAGTTTCAGCTCTGCAGCATGAAAATGTTCCCCCGGTCTGTCGGGACTCCTCATTACTGCCCTATGGTTTTGTTTACGAGCTAAACTGCTCACTGCATAGTGTCAAACCTCAGCCAAAAGGCCATGTCTCACATTCCAGCCCATTATGCCGCAGCTGCACTGCGTCAACCAGAAATGCCCCGAACTAGTTCAGGGCACATGTTTGTGCTGATTGTGTTTATTTCTGGTCTGCATTTGTGTGTGTGTGTTTGTTTGTGTGTGTGTGTGTGTGTGTGTGTGTGTGTGTGTGTGTGTGTGTGTGTGTGTGTGTATGTGTGTGTGTGTGTGTGTGTGTGTATGTGTGTGTGTTTGCATCTATGTCCAATGTATAAATATATGCTGTGCTTGTACTGCATGTGAGTATTCTTTCGTGTTTGCATCCTAATCTTCCCTATTATGATATTGCCCAGCTTTATAGTGACGCTTACACCCACATTACTGTTAACACTGAATGACCTCCTCTGCTTTTGTATTCATGAGATGGTCCTCTGTTTATTTGCCCATAGATTGATATGGCGTTTTAAATAGAGCCAGTGCCCTTAATATTTTTCTATCTTGAGAGAATGGAGATAATAAGGGCCTCCCATTTTGACTGTTGTGATGAATATTGCTGCAATCCACCTGTCTGCTTTTGTTATGAAGTGAGATTGTAATAGTTTGTCCTCTCTCTTGTTGTCCTCCTCTCCCCTTCTCCTCTGTCCGTTTATCCATCAGAGAGCCAGCTGCTTCCAGGGAATAACTTCACCACAGAGTGCAACATCCCTGGAAACTTCATGTGTGGAGATGGGAAGTGTGTCCCAGGCGGATGGCAGTGTGACGGATTGCCCGACTGCTTTGACAAGAGCGACGAGAAGGGCTGTCGTAAGTCCAGTTTAGGTTCCATTATCGAATCTTTTTTTAGCTCTTAGCTGTGCCTTAAAGGAATGTATCCAGATAGCCAGTTTAGTCATGTCTTCTCAACTCCTGAACTCCTCGTGCTGTGCAGAATTGCAGTCGAAGTTCTCCCTTCCCTATCCGTAGAGCCATAAGGGCCATTTAAACCTAATTCTCTGCCAGCTTAAATGAAGTCCCCTCCTCGCTCTCCCCCACAGCATGCATCCCTCCTCCTCCTCCTCCTCCTCCTCTCTGCGAGACCCTCGGCCCCAGTTTAGCACCAGGGCAAAACTTAATACCATCAAAGCAAAGGCCGATTACTTCTATGTGCAGGAATAGTAGCGCATGCATAATTCCACTGTAAGGCTACAGTAATAGTTCAGTTTTGATCCTCACTCTTAGTTGGGTTTGATCTTTCTGGTCTGCTGCTCCTCCTTCTCCCCCTCCCGTCTCAGCCAGAGCTCCACACAAAGATGGGATTGCTGATGAAGATTGACTTTGAGGCCCTGCCACACTGAATGGAAACACCCATCTCCCGATATATTCATCTCTCTAAATGTCTCGCGCTCCCGTTTTTCCTCCTCTCCGTGCCTTCCCTCTTTATCTCATCTGATGATTTTTGGCTTTTGGCTTGTAATTTGCTTCACAGAGACTTGTTTTCAATTAGAAAAGCATAACACGCATCTTGCCGAGATTTTTATTTTTTATTTATTTTCCGGCTAATTCTCTGCCAGAAAAAAATCACCCATGGTTTCTCATCCATTCTGTCACCTCTCCTTATTTCTAGCTCTTCTCCTCCTCCTCCTCCTTCTCCTCCTCCTCCTCTCCTCCAGCAGTCACTTTCTCTCACTGTTCTCACTTGTTGGCAGCCCAGGGAACAGTCAGAGTACTCTTGACAAACTTGTGTCCCATGGCGTACCAGCACACACAGACACACACCCTATATAGCCAAACTTTGTAATCATCAATCTTTTTAGTTTGTAATGCCTGGGTCATTTAAGTTAGAGAAATTTGGTTTCCTAGGCTATCTTCTTTAGTACGCCTTTACTAATGACATTCCTGTAAGTCTGTTGCATGAATAAACTACTTATATAGATGGGTTGTGTGCCCCAGATTCTCATCGCTCTGTGACCTTAAACTGTCAACAACTGTCAGACCTGGAAAAATCATATTCAGATGCGTTTAGACATATTGCATCAGTATTAAATACATGAAGAGTTCCTGTTTTATCTAATCACAGAGTTCAGAGGTCACTTTGGTCAGATGTGTTCAATCAAGTTCACCACATTTTTTTGTCAGTGGCTGACAGTACATGTGATACCACGATAGATAAAAGCAAGTTATCATCAAGCATCACACTCAGCCAGCCTCTCCGGATGTGTTTGTTGTTGACGTCTACATTATCTGCTCTGGCATAAGTGGGCCTTATTATCCTCAAATAGATGGCTAGTTGTCAGTCGATATCTCCGGCGACTGCTTCACAAAAGTCCCCAGACAAACCTCTGGCTCCATTAGAGGCTCTGCAGGGACAGACTGACAGACAGAGGGAGGGGAAACAATGGAGTGAGGGAAGGAAGGGAGGTAAAGAGGAGGACTCATTATAGTGGCTACAGCAGGAGTTCTGTCTGAATGTCTGTTATCTGAGGAGGAACACACTGCCTGGAAACTTAAAGACTGGGTTCTTTGCAAGTAGAATCATAATTAGTCACCCCCCTCTATATCTACATATATGAAACATGTATTTCAATGCAAACTCCTCAGAAATACTGCTCTCAGACTGACTTTATATAACCAAGTAGGAAATCACACAGGGTATCTATACCACTGTCCTTTGCAATCGCAGCCATTACCATGGAGGCAGAGCAGTGTTGACCACCACCACAGGATATTAAATTTCCTTCCATCTGTAATATGAGCAGTTGGCTTCTGCCAGGAGGTTTCCAGGAACATGTGGTTTAATTGACCATCAATATGGATGTTTACAATTTTTTTTTATTTATTTTTTTTATACTTTGACCACTTCTTTCATTAATTAGTCAGTTTTAAGGTACAGCGGATGAGACTGCTAGACCATTAAAACATTTTATTTTTAGCAACCCTCCCCTGCTTCTCTCTCTAGACCTCTGTTAGGCATGGACAGTTTGTGCTTTGCGTGCAGGCATATATGCACAATATCCTTTTGTATTTATGGCATATATGTGTGAACATATATAATTCTCTGGTACCTTTTTGCTGAAGGACCTGTGCCTATTTTTACCACATGAATTTGCACCAGAAGACAGCTGTAGTTAGAGAGTAGATCCTCCTGTAAGCCCATGCTGTTTAGCCAGCAGATTGTGCTGATGTGTGTGTCTCTGATCCAAGGAATACTTATGCAGAGCCCGAGATAAAGGTCATATGTGGCGATGTCTCCCTGGTGTCTCATTAATGAGAATTTTGTTTTTTTGGAAACCATGTAGCTAATGGGGAAACACAAAGGAGAACAAATCAATTTGGACTTGCAAATTACTTGGTGGGATATGTAAACAATAACTTTCTTTTGAATCTGTGTGAAATTTGAACACACTCACTCTGTACATATGGGGATGTAAGCGTCCAATTAGCACAGAAGTGTTTTTGCAAGACAGAAGCACCCGCACACGAACTTAAGATTTTTTTACCAGCAGTTACTTTACCTCAGCTTTTTTTTTTTTTTTTGACCCGCCTATACTTTATTCCAGTACATCAGTGGGTGAGGAGGTTCAGAAGAGAATAATGCAAACCTCGTCCACATTTGCCTGCCTCTGTTCTTTATTTATTTACTTATTGTTCCAGTCTGTTCCAGTCTGCTACACTTCATAGGCGAGGAATTGTCTCTCAAATGGTCAGGGAATTTTTATTCACCTAGAAAAGACAGGCTTTTCCCTTCCTCCCAGGCCCCACTGCTCTTCTCTTGTTTGTTCTTCCGGTCCCCCCTGGCACAAGGGTCAACTTCAGTCATGTAAATACTTTTTGCTGCCTCTTAAATAACAGTCTGGACTGAGAGAAGAGAGGCAGTCGCTCCAGCCTGAATCTTATTGCATTAAAGACGCAGCTTATTGTATTAGTGTCCTGCTGCGCGAGGCTAGGACCCTCTACAGATCCTTTTTATGAAGTCCAGTTTATTATGAAGTGGATCCTCTGCTTTTGCTGCACATAAATTTAACTGAATTTCAGATGGAAAAAAAATATGTGTCGTTTTTTTTCTTTTTTGCAATATCTCCATCTGCTCAATGTGCTTGTATGTGCGTATGTGTTGGCAAGTCTGAGGGGTCTTCAAGCAATGATTCAGAGACAGGCTTCTGACTAATTCCTCACACAAAGAGGTCAAAAGTACCATCCTGTTCTCTGGTGTCCATAACGACAGCCTGGGAGAGTGTTAGACGAAATGGATACTGACAGAGGAGAGAAGGAGGAGAGCTGACTGAGCTTACTGGACCTCAGAGCCAGGATTAGCCTCTTTGCCCTTGTCTGGGCAGGGCATGAGCAGGCGAGAGAGGAGAGATACGTGGTAGGGCCGAAAGGGTGAGTGGATATGATGTATAAAGCAAGAAGTGAGGAATCAAAGATGGGGGGGACACAAATGGAGTTGGGAATGAGAGAAACGACAGAGAGGCACATTTCAAAGAAACGACTGTTCTGAACTAGCAGTCCTGCAGGCTGAGGCCATGGCCTCTTTGTGTGTGCAAGAATGAAGTCAGAATTCTTCACTGACAAACTTCTGAGAAACTTCAACTTTTACTTTGGTTTAAATTAGAAGGGCCATCAGCAGGGCCAGTGGCTCTGAAAGAGCAAGGATCAGAACACATCAACTACACGAAAGGGTTGCTCATCTCCTCATACACTGCTCAACTCGAGTTGTTTTCATGTCAGCATGTGTCTAATCCCAGACTACTGTGCCTCAGTATCTAAATGACATGTCTTTTGTGTTGTATTTTCCATTCAGCAGAACACGTTTCCTTTAAAAAAAAAAAAAAAAGTCTCATACACGATGTTGCTGCCTGACCCTGTTTCCTTCAGGACAATCATTCCCAACCTGGGGGTCACAGGATAAATCTGAGGGGTCACAAAAGGATGGGCGATATTCAAAAACATTTTTCCCATACACAAAATGTATTTATTCTTTTCTTCTCTAACAATTTTTTCTTATGAAATACTGGATAGTTTTAGTCTTTTGGGCTTTAAAGCAAAAACTATAAAACTTTTGAAAGAAAAAATTAATACTTCCACTTCAAATGATGCTGAATCCATAAGCAGTAAAATGCACACTTTCTCTCTTAAATACACTCTGAGGTTTGACTGCGCCAGCCTCATTTGGTATAGTATATCTAGAAGCTTATGGTGGATAACTTTAGATGACATTGCAGAGTTTACTGTCTTGATGACTCTTCTTTACTTGAGCTGCACATTGTAGTTTTAAACTGAGCACACAACCGCTCACCAGTCACAGACATATTAAACCAGTGTCCTGTGCCATGAAGCAAACTGTCTTCATACCGTAACATTTAATGCAAGATCAGATCTATCAGTACATGTTGAATGCACTGTACAGCCCAATACTGGCTGTGACTCCAGGCCTGTTTTATTCAATCATTGGGGGAGAGAAAATTGGCGACTCACACAAGGGCTGATGTTTTGTCAGTTAGTTTAAAAGTCTATCAATACTTTGCAACAGTGAACCATTTGGTGTTTTCATTACCTGATGCACTGTTTATTGATCCTGTTAGCTCCTCACAACAATTAGGAGCGAAATAAATTCAGTTTAGCGGATTACTCGAATATTATCGCATCATCGCTTCCCGCAGTCATAACACAACCTAAAGCCTGGAGCGACATCAGTGGTGCTTTTTGTTTTGTTTTGTTTTTTTTTTTCTTGTGTACTGACCTCCGCAAAATGCCCATGAGTTACTGAACTCAAAAGAGCAACTATATGCTTATCAACAACAAAGTTCTGCTGGGCAGCAGGGGTGGAAATAGCTAAAAAGACTCCAGAGACAGATTGGTCATGATTTAGATATCAAGGCTCACACACTGCCAATTCGTTACCAAACCCACCCTGGGTAAGGGAAGGGTTGCTGAGATTAGGAGTGTGTGTTTATATGATAAGAGCAATGACCAATGCACTGACTCGAACACAAAGAGCCATATGCTGCTGACAGATGTTTGGTTTTTTTTTCCCTTCTTCTTCTTCTTCTTCTTCATCTTCTTATTCTTCTTCTTCTTCTTCCTCTTCTTCTTCTTCTGTCGTCGTCTGTTCACGCTTGGTTCTGCTATGCTTCATTATGCGTAAGGTGTTCCTTTCCCTGCGTGTGTTCATGTCTCTGACGTGGACTGGAGCATGTCAAGAAAATGGAGAGAGACTATACGGGGCAATAACGGCAGAAAAAGTAAGGAAAGCGGAGGAAGATTTAATGGGACTGAGTCTGGTGCATCCCATGTGCTTAATGGTTGACTGATCAATGAGCTGGTGTAATTAATGTCAAGGAACATGGATGAAATATTGATTAGGGTGTCTCACTCTGATTCCGTCTCTCGCCGTCTTTGTCTCTCCTAGTTTTCTCTTTTAGGTTGAATTCTATCCTTGTTCCATCGATGGGCACAAATTAGGCGAAAATGATTGCTTCGAAATCTTCAAAGGAAGAAGAAGTGCTGCCTCGTCATTTTACAATACAATGTTGGCTGCTATCAGTTCAAACAAGGCGATTTTAGCAGCAAGTAGCTTTCTATGATGAATATTGCAGCAGGGTTATTATCTGACAGATCACTCGCTGCTTTTTCACTATATGCCCTTGCTTGCTTTCCCCTTTTATTGGAAGTTGTTGAAATATTACTGATATTTTGCACATGCGCCTGCTTGTACGGTACTCGGGCCGCTCTTGCTTCCTCATCTAGCATGAAGTTTGATGGCTTTGCAGAACGCCAGTGGCCCGTAAACGCTTGGCCCTTGAGATGGAGGCAGCTCTATAATGTTGCGATTCCTCATCCTGCACAGAAGGTTATTGTACAACGAGAGCGCAGGGCTTAGACAGTGAATTGTACGGAATAATTATTTTGATCCCAAAATCCTCCAGACTGAATCTACCCCTGCCCTTCTTGCTTACACCTTGAGTCCATATTGATTTCCTCCCTTCAGAAATGCTCAGCAAGGTCAGAGAAACCTTTGAAGTTGTCGGTTGTCTCTACTCTTCCTTGGCCTCTACTCTCCCGCTCTCATTTTTCCTCTGTTTTCTTTCTTGTTAGTCTCTTCCTCCGGTCCTTCTCCACACTCTGTCAATCATGCATGCCCATCACGAGCAAGCCTACCTGTGCCGAACAAGTTATTCCGTTCTCTGGGGAGTCGAGGAGAGGGAGAAAAGGGGAGAAGTGTGGAGAAGGGCATAAGGGTGCACGTTGGGGAAGAGCAAAGCATACTATATGCAACAGGAACTCTGCTGTCGGATACAGGCTGACATGAATGCTGAAGCCTCAGGGGAGATAAAGACGAGGAAGGAGAGACAAACAGTAGCATTCTGTTTCAACTTCATGTCAGATTATCAAATGATTTACTATTAAACCCAAAATATGTCGTGGATTTGAACTTTGTTTTGCTTTAGATATTGAAAATAAGTTGAAATATTTAAGTCTTGTTTCTTTTTCTGTATCTTAAAATGTTCTTGAGGAAAGAAATTTTGGGCTCCTGTCAAAAATAGGCGCCTCAATATATAGTGTGTGCGCCTGTAATTGTATAGGAGATAGTAACAAAGAGTTTTGTGTATTTTATTTTTTCCGTGCCTTTCTTTGAGCGTCCTCCAACTGTGCATTTCGGTTTGATCCAGCCATGTTTTTCTGCTAGTGATAGTCTTACCTCAAGGAATCAGCTCGACTGCTAACCTCATTCGTTTTCATTTGTGCTGCTCAGTGAACACTGGAACTAAGTTTGGAAGGCGTCCAACACCCTGCCTGTTTTACGTAAACAACTTCTACAAAGGCTCAGAGAAGAGAAAGAAGATTTGGCAAGAAACTAAATCAGTTCAAACCGAGAAACAGAAGGACTGGAGACAGGATGACATTCGCGGTTGTAGGTTGAAGAGCAAGGCTGATGGAATGAATCAGCATTACCTGGAAATGTGAACAGTAAAAGTCCTGGCCGTGGAATAAACCTTCAGAGAATTATTAAAGGAAACTTAATAAGTCTGTGTTTATACCAGCTCTTACACCCCTCAACTTGCTCCTTCTAATTAATTTTTTTTTGTCTTGCTTGTCTTGCATCCCCAAAACACAGCTAAGCACATTAGCTCTATCCTTCCAACCAGCACTGTCTCTCCCCACCCACGAATTTCCCCTCATGAGCTTGTCCTTCAAGTGACTTTTGAGCTAATTTGGAACACAAACACTGGGTCAGATGAATCCTGCCAGCAGTAGAAGTGTAATGAGGATTCGGATGAGGGAGGAAGTGAATGAGGAATCGCAGAGCAATAACAGAGCTGTCTTTCTAGCCAAGCCTGCCAAGCAACTAAAAAAAAAAAAAGCAGCCAGGATCCATGGCTATACAGAGGAGAAGGAAGTTGTATTTTCCAAGAAGAAACTCTATATGTCTCCAAAAAACCAGAGCATGTTTCCATTAATTCCCACAACAGGTTCAAAACAAAGGAATCTAGAAATATAGAAGAATCCAAGACATGCAAAATAAATAAAACTAAAGAATAAAAGATGATGTTGCCTTTGTTTGTGACCAGATGAATTTCAATGTACCCCCTCCACAGCGAGATGTTTTTGTAGCTTTTCTTTTATGTGTTGCTACAGCTCGAAGCCATGTCTGTTTTTCTCCCTGGACTCTAATGATTGTGATATACCATGCAAAATGAGCTTTGGGTGGTAAGAGCCTCCGCTGCCCAGGTAAACAAAGGCTTCCCAGACTATAGACACAGAAATCGGGCACTATCCCAGCTTCCTCCCGCGTTCAGCGGATTAAATTTCATCCTGGAGACGGGCGCTCCAAACCCTCGTGGTTGTTATGCCTAGCCCTCCCCCCTCGCTACACATAAGCTTGAAAGAGCTCATAAATCAGCCTACCACAATATATTGTAGAGGGAAAAATGTGCGCCCCTGGCATTTGAGATGGCACAATGCCAACCTATGAGCAGGCCAATTCCACCCTTTGTATTCAGTATAGAGAGAAAAAAAAAAAACAGAAAGACTGTTTGGTGGCTTGCATTTCAGATGCACTCATTTAATGCAGTCATTTGAATGTGCGGGTCGTTCCATCCTATTGTAGTTTCGTAGTATTTAATACAATGTTTATAATGATATTCGCTCACTGGCATTAACATCTAGTCTTATTTAACTAATATTATAACAATGTCTAAGCTGTAATTGATAGCTTTTCCTTTCTCTGTCTCCAGTAACCACTGTTACAACAGCAGTTGCTCTCACACAAAGCCAAATTTACAAGTTTAAGCTTTTGTATTATAATGCAAATTACTGGAAGGGAATAATCCATGACTATAGTTTAACAAAAGCCAGAATAGAGGAAAAAAAAAAAGGTCTGCGAGATAACACTGTGTTTCACACAGATGTGGCTCATTATTACAAACTGTAAATACATTACCAGTGGCTTTAGTGCCATGTCTTTTTTTTTAATGTCTTTTCTTGTTGCCATCAGGCTTTAAAACTTTAACTTCAAAGCGATCGAGTCAAAGCGAGGTCCTTTATCTTCTGTTTTCTACTTGTTTTCTACCTGCTGTCTTGTTTTTCTCCTTCTGCCAAGGAAGACCAATGTGTTTGAATTAAAACTCGGGGGTTTGCACTAAACGGAGCACGCCAGGCATTGATGTTCTGCAGGCTCGTCACTCAGTCTCAGGCCTGTCCTGGGAGATAAGACCCGTTGGCCCGCTTAGGCTGATCAATGGCAGAATCCATACAAACACTCTCCCACACGATTTGCTCTCTTTGTCTTTGTCATTAACTTGTTTTCTTCTCCTATCAGTACTTTGTGCTTGGGATCCTACCCTTTACTTGTCATACTTAAGAGAACTTAAAGATAAGCATTACAGAACAAAATGAGCTGGATAATTAATTGGTCTCTATTACACAGCAGCTGCTTGACTGTTTGAACCTTTGTTGAATGGTTTACTGTTTTAATTTTTAATTCACATTTGTGTGTGTTACATTATTACCATAAAAATAAAAAAAAAACTTTAAAACTTTAACTTTATTGATGGGTTCTTCCCTCCCCTTGTGCATCACAGCCAAGGCTAATTCTGTCATAAAACATGATGTATTGCTTTAGAAATCGCTGCATCATCTTCTCATCACCCACAGACTAATCCATTGTTCTACTCTTCCTCCACTTCCCCCAACCTCCCATCTGTCCTTAGCTAAGGTCAAGTCGAAGTGTGCTCCCACGTTCTTCGCCTGCGCTAATGGCGTCCACTGCATCATCGGACGCTTCCGCTGTAACGGCTTCAGCGACTGTCCTGACGGGAGCGATGAGGAGAACTGCAGTGAGTCTCACAGCATGGCAACCAAATCCAATAAGAGCAATTGGTCTCATGCCATGGTCACCAGTGATGTACTGTCCTCCAGTCATAACAGTTTGTTATTGCTACAGCCACTCATCATACCAGTGGATGGTAGAGGATGAATATGTACTTTACTGATGTAAAAGCACAAATGTTCCTGTAAAGGCCGAGCAAGGAATTAAAGGGGCATTCCAGCAATTTCACACATTAAGGTCAGTTTCCTTATCATGTACTCAGGTCTGAGAAATTAACCCTGATGACGTCATAGTGATGTCAACAGGGTTATCTCAGCTTGGGCATATACAATGAAATAAACATACAGAAAGACCGAATTACAAACTTGGGGTGTGGAGTTTGAAAGATAAGGGTGTTAACCTGGCAGGGAGAGAGGCCTAACCAAAAGGTAGGTAGGTAGGTTGCAACGTGGCAAATGTAGGATCAAGTGCTTATGGAGCTTGACCCGTACTGAGGAATAAAAGTGAGGATATTTCAGCCTCTGCTGTGTCATTATATTTTTTTTAATCAGCTTCCTTTGAGTCCTCCAATGTAATAGAAATGCTATACTAAATTGCTGTAGTACCCCTTCAAGCAACATATCGGCTTCATCAGTAAACTACAAAAAGAACAAATTACTTGAACAGACCAGTGCAGAATAATGGGAAAAAACAACACTTAGTAATAAAAATGCAATCGATTCATTTAATCTAGGAGCTAACAGGAGGAGTCAGACAAATACAGATAACAATCACCACACATCAATACATGTTGCGCATGTCGCACATTTCTTTGTCTCGTCGCGTCTATTCTTCCCTCCTTCTGCTTTCAGTTTGTAAACAAGTAAATGAAAAGACCTTGCTCAAAATACTAAAATGCAATCATCAACATCGTTACTTTGCTGTGCTTTAGCTTTTCCTAGTGGCAGTACAGTGTTTCCTTCTAAAGTGTAAAGCTGTTATGCTTTATATCCCATCTTGCAGAGGAAAATGAAAGAGCGTGTCATTTTATAAAGAATGTAATTTCTATACCGCTCCACTGTCCCCTCCACTCCTTTTCAAGTTATATCACTTTTTTGCATTGTAACTCCTGACTGTGCTCCCTTGGGTTTGGTTTGGTTTGGTTTTTTTTTTTTTTTTTGCTTAAAATATCTATACATCAGTAGACAGGTTGTTGTTGTTGTTGTTGTTGTTCTGCTGTTCTGTTCTTGGTCTGTATTATCACATTCTCCTCACATGACCCCATCACTGCTAGAACGTGCATCAAACCAATCACTCACCATTGTCAGAGGCAGTGTTCCTAGCCTGCAGGGGCCCACACTCACAAATCTAATCTAGCCATTTAAATGGGGCTATGCTCTACGCTCCCAGCACATACTGCGTCACGACTGTGTAATTGTCTGGATCTTCTCACAAGATAATTCTGCCTCATTTTGAAAAAGCTGGAACAAAGACAAATGAGAAAGTGTGCTAATAAGAAGTGGTAGGGCTGGACAGCTTTTTTTTTTTTCTTTATTTCTTTCTTTTGAGTTTCAGTTTGATTTTTTATCAGACTCATGAGATCAAATGCTTCACTGACTCACACCGTTTTAAATGTTTAATTTCTTCTCTGAAAATCCCCATGAACCTGTAACACCCATGTTTTTCTTTTAAATTTACTGATATCAGCGTGTTGTAGATGGGATGAGAGCAACAAGTTTACAAAATCGACTTCTAACAAATTACACAAACGACCTCTGCAGAATAGTAATGCAATTTGCTTTGAAATCATTTCTTTATGCACTGAAGTTTGTTTCTTAGAGGAAAGGTTACACAGGTGCTCCTGTGACTCTTTGAGCTTTGAACTGAAAACCTTTCTACGACCTAACACTTGACCTTTGACCTCTGCTCTGACTTCACCACAGCAGGCAACCCACTGGTGTGCTCCGAGTCTCGCTTCAAGTGTCGAAATGGCCGCTGCGTAGACCGCAGTTTCCTGTGTAACGGCCAGGACAACTGCCAGGACAACAGTGACGAGGAGCTCTGCCTGACAACAGCAGGTACGTCGCTAAATCACACATGAGGTTGTCATGAAAGCAGGCAAATGAACATTTTTAATTTGAGGGGGTAAAAATTGAAACTTTAAATTGGTGGCTTGAATATGTACCAGTGACACGACTTCAAAATCAGACTTGGTGTGGAGTTGCCAATGACAATGAGGCGTCCCTTTCACATGTACTGTAATTACACAGAACCAAGAATGGTCGTGTAGATACATTTTTTGAGTTTTGGAGAGATTGGTTTTGTGATTGGGTTTGTCAGAAATAGCTGCAGAGAGCAATTATGAGTGAATGAGTTAGATAAGTTTTCCTCTCACAGTTATAAGGGAAAGTCTTGAAATAGCCATCTCTATCTTCATTCAGTTAATTCCCTCTATTCAGAGTTCATTCGTACCGTAACACAAATATGACAAACTGGAGTTTGTTCAGTTAATCAGGACATAATCGTCTGAAATATTGGCAGTGAACTTCAGAACAGGTGGTAGCCTGTAGATGCAGTATTTAGCTTTTCTATTAAACTGGATACAATGATGATAGACAGGTTGGAAGATTCTTTCACTCAATATGTCACATCATCTGATATTTCTGGAGACTTCACTTAGGAAATATATAGTACAGTCTGTGCTTCATGAAGATACAGCAAAGCCACTGACAGATGAAACTTAAAGAAGACATAAGCTGCTTTTATTCTCCTAACTCCGAAAAGAACATTCCTCCCAGTGTCTGTTTAATACACACAAACACGCCGTGGCATCATTAGCATAATGTTACAAAATACAGTGCTGTTGATGGCATTCTGGTGAGTTTGCATTGTAGTAGCAGTAGGATCATCCCTGACAGTGAGTCTGATGTCTTCTGTTTATAAAAATGTCTTATACACTGGCAGGTACCACTTACATCTGGCATGCCATTCTTATTCCACTGGCAGCTTCACTTCTCACAAGCAGCTGCCGCCACTACGGCACAACAGTCAGCTTCTGTCATCACTTCAGCTGTACTTTCACTGGCAAGCTGACACCACTCCTGCCAGCAGGCCAGCCCTGATGTGCATATAACCCCCCAGGCAAAGAAATGTGGACCACCGGCAGAGTTTTTTATATTGCTTCACAAAAAGATATCCCTTGTCGAAAGGCTGCGTATGGACTTACTCCGTTGGAAAAAAAAGAAGTCTGTCAAAAATAACAAAACAAAGCTGACAATAACCCGTCAGCATCTAGCCCACAATACGGTAACGTTATTACCAGTACTGACATAGGCAAAGTCAGCAGAAACTTGATCGAAACACGAGAGGCAGAACATTTCTGATAAACTGGGGGTGGAGCTGTGCAGCAGTCACACCGTACAGTCCAAAATATGAACACTAAATCGGGGCAAAACATTTCAACACCGTTTATTTATTCTTCCTTCCTCAGCTGCAGAAAATTGCTGTGCTCTGGCACTACAGGCAAACTACAGATCAGATAATGATTGCAGGAGATAATTATTCTACTTATTATAATTTAGCCTATTGATGTATTTCCTAAAAAAACTATATGTAATATGCTATAATTAGTTAACCATTTAAAAAAATATATGTTCCTAATTAGTGAAAATGATCTTGTGAGATTCTCATTATTTTTTTTTTTTTTTACCTGCATGTGTTGCAGTGAGAGAGAGAGACATAGAAACAAAGAGAGTCCATCCATCATCACGAGCCGAGCTCACACAACTCAGAGCCACAGATTGCTGAATAGAACTGTAGAGTGATGCAGAAATATTGATTGATATCTGTGTCCACTGCACTCCATTTCCTTGTTGACAAGTAAACAATACCGACTCCAGGACCGGCTTGCGGAATGTAAGTGTGCGTCGTTATGGCGTCTGAGCCATTAGATCTCAGAGAGCAGCCTTCACATTATCAACTGGCTGCTGTATGAAGAGCTGAAACGACCAAAAAGCTCACTGTTAGTGGAAAACAATAACGTGGGGTGAATTTGAAAATACAATTGACAATCAAGTTAGACGTAGAATTAATTAATAGCTATCTGGTAGGTCTTTTCCTTACTGTTTTCACAAAATGTTTATGCACCTTAATATGGGCTCAGTGAATACCTAGGGAAAGCTTGATGATACTTCATACTGCCCGTCCTGAGTACAATTATTTTACTCCGTTCCCTTCAAAGAGAAAGTGTTCTGCTTTGCAGCGGTTTTATTAAAAGGCCTGCTATGGTTGACTGAGAGGCTCCTCAGACTGCCTTCATCTCTGAAATGTTTCCAGGGGTCTAGTAATAGAGAACCAAGTTTTGTCTTTTTTCTCATCATAAAAATGCATGATTTTTTCAGCTATCCAGCAGAGCAGATTGGATGTGTTCAATTCACAGAAATGTGTCAGTGCTACTACTTGTAACCTGAGTCTGTTTGGACGTGTTGTTATATTCCCGAAGACTCCCTGTCAGTGCTGATTTTATAGTAGTATTTGTATGTATGGAGCACAAGTGCCCCAAATGTTCCCCTGCTTATTTTTGCTGCTATAGAGTACAAGTGCTGAGAAGTTGTGAGGAGTTGTGAGCTCCGTGTTGCTGTGGCCTTCAGAACAGATCAAGGAAGAGAAGCTCGGTTTTGTTTTGTTTTTTTTTCTTTTCTTTCTTTTTTTTTTTTTTTTTTATCATCACCCTTTGTGCCTCAGAGGAAGTGAAGGCACCGCTGCAGTTTGACTCCCTGCATTTCTTTCCTGTTTGCACACACACACACACACACACACACACACATCTAACATTTTGCTCTGACTTTCCCTCTCTCTATAATAAGCACAGACCTGCAGGTGACAGATAAGGCATACAATATCCGCTCTAAGCCACCTGAGCACGGCATCTCCTTCCTTACTTTCTCTCCTGCACCTCCACCACTCTCCCTCTGTTCAGCCCCTCTTCCTCCTTACCCATAATTACTTGCTTCACTGTCTCCACATTTGCTTTCTCTATTTGAATGATCTAGTGAGATATCAGCACGCAACTTGTCAGCGGACACATCATTATGGCATTTATAGACTAGCAATTGGTTATCTTGCCCAAGGTGTCAGACAGCTAGATCTACAGAAACCATCCTCCTGGCTTCTTTACACCCCCAGTGTCTTTATTTCCCATTAAACACTTTGGCACATTTAGACACAAACAGGGCTGCAGAGAGCTGCTTTTACTGTTTATCTTTTTATTTGATGGATAATTGATTTTTGAAATAGCAGAGAGGTGGCAAAGTGGCAAACAGTGCAATGTAACAATACACAATCTTCTATAAATGCAGTGGTGCAATCTTCGCACAGTGAGATAGAAGGAGTGGGATGGGGAGTCTGTAACGGATAACAGAGATAAAGAAATGGAAAGCGCACCACATAAACATAATATAGTGAGCCAGAGAGGGAGTCGCGAGGAGCAATGAATAGCAATGGGCAGGAAGATGGAGGTAAGGAAAGAGAGTTAGGTGATTTAGAAGAGAAAGGCAGGGATTTGGATAGAAGTGAGTGAGGGGTAGCGATAAGCAGGAGAGGATGAGAGCAGCATCCATCTCAAGTCGAGCCCCGAGGCCGAGCAGTGTAACTCTAGAAACAGAAATAACATGAAAGCTAGTTTTGCAAAGCTGAGGTTGTGTCTTCTCTCCCCCGGTCTTCCAGTCTTTGCTTATAGCAGGAAATAGAGAGCGCAGTGACACAACGCATGTTTGCCCCTGCAACGAATTGTTGTTGAAACACCGCCAAAGGGCGCACAGCACTTGGCCAGATGCTGGGGGGAGCCCTCGCTGAGAACAAGAGAGCCACTCTGCATATCCAAGGAAGCATGTGCATGACTGCATGAGCACAGATACACACAGTCAGACAAACACTCCAAGAGTCACAGTGCATCTGGCAGTGATTGTTCTGCATATTTAATTGCAAAAGAAAAGAAAAAAACTCTTTACTTTAATTTCCTGAAGAAACTTTCTGAAGGTCATGGCTCTGACAAGTTTAGAAAAAGTGATGAGCACAGTAGCTAACGCATTTTAGAAAGAGTTAGAGAATCCCCTTGGAGTCGTTCAAGAAAAGTAATTGATTTAAAATCCACACATCAGCGTCTCTCATTACGCATTAATTAACACAAGTAGACAAAGTATCAGATGGTGTGGTGACTGTGGGAGAGTGATAGCGATTAATTCTCACGTCCATCTCAAAGAAGCGCCTTCCTGGCCGTCTTCTCCTTAAGTGAAGTTGTTGTGAGAGGAAAAGTAAACACAGGGGAAGTGTGACTGGTGTGAAGGTGGGAACAGAGCGACAGAGGATAGTTCGAAGGCTTCAATAGCTCTAAACCGGCTTTGTGCATTTTTGAAGATAAGGTATGCTTTTTGCGTGGACACAAGCATGAAAGGCATTTGTTTTGGCGATGAGTCTGTGTGCACATAATTCAACGTGCATTTGTTCTTTCAATTGGCAACACACAAATAATTCAAAATTTTGTTATGTTCTCATAAAAACCATATGAAGTTGTGACAGTAATGCTCTACAGCATCGTGCATTAAGTTTCACGGTGCACTGTAGCTTTCCCAACATCACACGAGGAAGATTTATGCTCTCGCTGCTGCGTCTCCTCCAGACTCCATTTATTTTCATATCAGTGAAATAATTGGCCAAATAAAAGGCAAATAAATCCTTAAGCTCATAAAAACTGCAAAAGCCTTTAGTTCACAAACACTTTGAAAGCCTCACATCATCAATTAGGCTTCTTTGAACAAAAGGCCCGACATCAATTCTCCAGACCAACGGGGTTCAGAAGTGTTGACATTCCCGACGCATCTTGGAATACATTTACGCTGTTCGCTGGATGAATCCATTAACATGTGATTTAAATTACAATGCATTGTAAACAAAAAATTATTTATAGTTTGTCTGCTCAAGGGTATCTTGTACCACTCTTACAATGAAGGGACTGCACCCAAGGGTAGGCCTTGTGTGTTTACACACTGCCTGAATGTGTGCCGTATCATTACCTATACATATTCTGTAATGTCCAGACACCTGTAGAGACAGGCAGGCAGTCCCATAGCAAACTGAACATGGCTCATCCTGTGTGGTCCAGTAAACACAACTGTCACAATCTTTTTTGTTTTATTAGGGCTTTAACGAGTGACCCCGTCAGAGAAATAATCGGCCTACAGGTCCTCAGAGAAGTGTCAGTCACAGTGAGATGTTGGGCAACAATCTGACAATTAACATTATCTGCTACATGAGTATACTGTCAAAACACTGGCAGCTGACATCGCCTCTGACCCCGATTGGTTTGATGAAAATTAGCCCATCGACTAAAAACAGCCCAAAGTCCGCAAAATGAAGTGGCACCACGACTTTATGGAGAACATGACTGTGTATAATTAAACAACGTGCCTCTCAGCAAGAATCACACTGCTTGTCAGGGGAATTTGACTTATTGTAACAATGGCTGTTCAACTAAAACACTAATATGCTCGTAAGCTTCATTTTGGCCAACATCACCACATATTCACAAATACTCTCGTTTCTCACCAGCAGCGCAATAAGCAGTTTTAACCTTCTGGTTTGTGTATATGGAGCTTCCCTCCCTGAGAAGTCAAATCCCTCATTTTAAACTCCAGGGATGCTCCCCTCCTACAGAGAGTAATCTGCAGCTTTCTATTTGTTATATCCTCCTAAGGCTGCGTAAGAATTACTCAATAGATCAACTAGCACTGCATCTGCTGTTTTGCATAAGCACTATGTATTCAACAACCAGTCCTCACAGCCCTGCCATTTACAGGCCCTATAAACACTAGTAAATCAGACATGGCTGTATATACAGTGACTGTCTGCTGACACCTAGCAGTAACTCTTGCCTTCCATTAGCATCGCCACTAAACTAGGCATTAATATATGTTGTGTGTCTGATATATAAAGAACAAAGGATGTCAGAGTGATTAAAAGTCCCATGGTCTATATTCACTATTTGTATCCTTTTAGCTTGCTAATAGCTTCTCGCACCACCACGTCCTCCCCCATTGATTGCTGCCAGACTTTGGGGCCGAATATTATATGTGCCATAGATTAAAATGACAAGTTAATCCATGTGCAATTTTTGTGGTAGAGACGTGTGCGACGTGTGAGATGTTGGTCTGTTCATGCCCTTCGTCAGTAGCACTCTGAGAGCGCTGGCAGAGAGAGAAAGGTGTGGGAGGGAGCGTGAAATGGCGTAGGGGAATATAATGGCAGTAGACTGAGGTGTGGGAGAGGAATGTAATAGTGCCAGTTTATCAGAGCCAACACACACTTGACAGGCACAAATAGGGGAGGTTGCACATGTCACCGCCCATGGATTTGAACTCTGGAAAAGTTTCAAAAGGTTTTTGCTTTTGTCAGCCTAAAGCACATTCACAAAGCAGTGCTGAGGGGCTCTCGGCTGTTGGTCTGCAGGAGAAGACGTCCGAGCAGTTGGCAACATGCTGCTCGCTGCTTCTGGCATGGTTGAACTGAGGGGATGCAGCTTCGTAGTTTCTTGATTTAAATAGTAAATAAAAATTGTTTTCTAGCATTGTAAGAGTGCATTTTAAAGGGGGAGGTCTGGCAGTGGCCTGTGGAATCTATACTGTTGTTATCCGTGTGTTCTCATGCGGAAATGAATACCGCAGATCATGTTTATCCATCCATCTTCTGTGTGCATCCTACTTTGTGTGTTTTCTCTGCTTTATCTGAGAATATATCCACACTTTGTTTCATCTTTCCTTCACCTCCCTCTCTCCCACTCACCAAGTGTCAGTCCTCTCAGAGCTTCTGTTGTTTAAGGGCCTTGTTGCCATTGGCTATGGCCGCACAGGGGGGTCTCTTCCGGGACCAGAGTCTGCATGAATCATCCCCCGTCCTTGAATCAGGACCAGTCAGCCGTTGCTGTTCAGGCTCCTATAAATTAACAACTATTCCCTCCTAAACCTCTCCTCATTCAGTCGCCATGGTGATGGTGGTCAAGTGACGACCTGCACCCACAGACTAGAGGAGGAATTTCACTCAGAACAATAGCTGTACTGTTGCTATTGGGTAGAGTTGTACTTTTAGCAAGGGTGCTTATTTTTATTTGTGTGCTTTCATGTATGTTCCAACATGTGTTTGTGTGGGTGTTTGTGTGTAGTAGTGATTGTTTACCATCACTTCTTGAAACCACTCTTTCTACACTTCTACTTAAATAGCTTCTTGGCCAGATTAGACCAAAGTGAGTCCAGGTTTGCCGTTAATAAGTGACACAGCACAAGTGTCAATCTCCAATTGAGCTGGCTTGTTCTGTGATGTCCATACACCAGCCAAAAGGACTGAATCATGTTCACTGGTCTGATATTGAACCATTAGATTGCTTAAGTGACACCATAAAATGGAAATCCCCAAAGAGGATAAAAACAAGCTCATTAGCTCACTGATTTGTGCTTCTTCGAGCATCACATTTGCATTAGAGTGTGTTAAGCTTGGCCTCGACTGCAGCGTTTCCCTGTTCCATCGACACTTGGCTTGGAAAGACGTGCCCCCTCTCTGGCCCCCCAGAGCACACTCACTGGTTGGCTGACAGCAGAAAGGAGGTGAGATCACAGTGTAAAGTGTGCAGTGCTTGGATGAGGCTCTCTCTCTCTTTAAGTATTTTCCTTCCTTCCATCTCTGCATTTCAGTCATTTACAACACCTCCACTCCACTTCACAGTACACTAGGTTTTTTTTTTTTTTAGAAAAATGTGCTTGTCTACTCTGTATTGTGCAAACTCCAATGAGGCTCACGAAGCCATTATCTTTCCTGAAGAATATCACATTAAAGAAGAACCAAAAGGTGTTGAGGCTGCACCAATACCAGATATCAACTGCTCATTAGTCACTCTGCTAAAAGTCCTCACTAGCTGCAAAGTGGTGGCAGATACTTTGACTACTTCTTTGCAAAAGTTTAGAGAGTATTAATTAAGTCTTTAATAGGTTCAGCATGCTGTAAAAGGAACTTAAAAGGAAAATTTAATCACTCCTCGTTTTCGGTTCCTCTTAGAAATGTTTCCTTACGTTTGCACAACAGACTTTTTTTTTTTTTTTTTTTTTTATCTCTGCTCCTGGCCTCGTTGTGGCCCAAGAGAAGAGAAAAATGCTGTTTTTGCATTTTTAAATTGCATTGAGTTCAAAATGGAGAAAATTATTAAATCAGAGCAAAGAGCTGCACTGAAATGGATTTCATTCTCTTGGATAACTTTGATGAATGTTGGCGAAATTTAGATACAGTACTTTTAAGAGATGGTTATGTGCCCAGAGCTCCATTTAATTTCGCCCACACAATTTTTTTTGACCACATTATCTTTTCTTCAGGCATATCTAAGGCACCCATCCATGAGTAGCAGAATCACTTAGTAGCATTACAAACTCTTGTCTGCTGGGGTAAATCATAATGTTTGACCAGAATTGGCATCTGAGTTCTGCAGAGGTTGAAAGGCGGGTGTGTTAAAGTGAGCAAGACTTGATAAAATATGAATTTAAAATTAAAGCAATCAGTACAGGCATCAGGTCCTCTATTGCATCTAATAAAAAGGAGTGGGTCCCTAAATGCCTCTCCTTTAGGCTGTGAAATCCCACTGATTGGCTGTCAGGTTGCTAGGAGTTATTTGGGAATGGAACACATCTTTCTTGGGGCTGAATACTTCAATATCTTTCCGTGCTTGATTTCTCCATGATGTGTATTTATTTATTGGTTAGTCTGACACTCACTAATGCAAGATTAATTATTACTAAGGGGCAGCATTATCCCCATAGAACTACTCACATGGCAATGGGCCAAAATGGTATGCAGCTATTAGGAGTAAACAGATATATAGCCTCGAGTGATGCATTAGGTGTCAGTCAGCTCTCACTCTAATGGGCTGGGTTATTTTCTGCAAATGCGTTTTCTGACAATACTGTAAGTGCGCATTCACCCATGATGCAGTTGAGCTGAAGGTCTTGCTCGACAGAGAAAGAGCCACGGCAATTATTAAGGTGTGATAGAATGCAGATGTGTGTTTGAGTGGTGATAAAGGTGAGGGTGCAGTGGTGTGTGTGTGTGTGTGTGTGTGTGTGTGTGTGTGTGTGTGTGTGTGTGTGTGTGTGTGTCTTTTGGAGGTTTGAGGATCCACGCATGTACTTGGTGTGTATGTTGTGTGTGTGTGTATGTGTCCATCAGGGAAATACAAAAAGAAGGAAGGCTTAAGTGGAACACAGGAAAAAGAAGAGTGCCTTGGAGAGAGAAAAGAGGGATTGCATGTCAGAGGGTGCGAGAGTCAGAAATGTGAGAGGGCGATGAGGGGTGGGAGGGGTGATTTGGGGGAGGGGGAATATGAAAAAAAAGAGTAAAATGTGAGTGTGAAGACGGTGGAGTGGAAGAGGGGAGGAATGCACGAGGGAGAGAGTGATAGAGAGTGTAAGGGAAGCTGATGGAGATGAGGGATTAGGGAGAGTGGCAAAGCCATTGAGGAAAAAAAGATAAAACCCTCTGGATTCATTGTGTAGAAAGACAGGGAATCAAGAGGGAGGACAAAGAAGCAGCGGCGATGGAAATGGTAGCTGGGGATGGGGGTCATGGGTGCTGGTGGAGAGAGAAAAACCACTAAAGGAGGGTAAAGAGAAGAGCCAAGTGGAGGAAAAGAAAGCAGGACATAAGACATCTGCAGAGATGGGGAATAAGCAGGAAGAAACCTGAGAGACAGGTGCAGGAAGCGAACGGAAGAGCAGAACAGAGAGGAGCACTGGGGAATGGGAAATAACAAAGTGAGTAATCAGGATGACTGAAGTTAAGCCAGAGGGGTAAGGTGGGAATGAAACAAAGCAGGGAGAAAGTGGGGATGAAAACAGCAAACAAAAATGAAGAACAAGAGTGTGGATGATGACAGGAGAGTGGAGGGATGAGAGAAGAACCACAGGATAGGATATTTCAGTAGGGGTCATACTTGAAGCTCAGAAACTGAACGGGGGGTGTAGATTAGTCCCTGCATGCAACAGTGGTCTCATTCATTACTGGATTCCGCATCATCTTTCTCATTTGCGGCCTCTCCTTTTTTTTCTTATTGCTCTCTCTCTCTCTCTCCTCTGTCTGTCTGAGTCACTCTGCTCATGTACCATTAACCTCCCATCAACTTCTCTCAGTTTTGATGTTTGGCTGCCATTTCCACCCTTTTCCCTTCACTTCTTTTTACCGTTTCACCTCCTCATCCCCCCACTGTCATGTTTCCTCTCATCATGTGCTTTCTGCTCTCGCCTCTGTTCTCTGCTGTTGCTTCCTCTGGCAGTCTGTGGTCACTTTGTTCAGTTGGGCAAGGTGTAAATGCAACATCAGAGATGGTAATGCCACTCTCTTCCTGCAGTGATGTTTTGTTTTTTACATCTATATATATATTTTTTTATCATCCTTTCTAACATCCCCCTCATCCTTTTTTTTCTCTCTCTCTCTCTCTCTCTCTGCATCTGCATCTGCCTCGCCCAGCCTTTCCCTTCCCATTGTTTGATAATCTCATATGGACGCCCACATGCAAGAGGCATGTTGAAGCCATGCTGGAGATTGAGAGAGCCAGCGGATAGGGAGAAAAAAGGAAAGAGATACAGTGAACAATAGGGAGAGATCTTTGTGATGAGTTCCACCTTTGCGCCGTCTCTTAAGCAGCTTTCTTTGGTGGAGAGAATGTGTAGAAAGTGAGGACAAGTACACCTGCAGGACAAATGTACATGCAAAGCTGTAGTAAAAGTTACTGTAGGTGCTTGGTAGTTGCACTTTAAGTTTACGGTTGCTACAGATATGGAGAGAGGAAAAAATACAACTCTATAAGTATTAAGTTTTACTTCAAACACTGTACTTTATAAAATACAAATCTTTTATTGATTGACAAAACAATGGACAACAGTATGAACCCATATGGAAGTGTCAAACTGTATTGACTGTACTTCATTTGTTCCCTCTTATACTGTATGTAAAATTACAAAACAAGCATTTGAAATCCAGAAAGTACTTTCATGCATATCAGTGACATTTTTATAGTTGACACATTTTCCTTTACATTGCTTTTAACTCGAGGCTGAACATACATATACCATTTGTAGCAGTAGCTTATCGGTGATCAGTACAGCATGACGGTTATATTTTGGTCTGCATGGTCCGCTGTTATAATAATCTTCCTAACTGCTTGGGTTTTTTATCTGAAAAACACATCACAAGCTTTTCTGACGCTGAGATAAGCCCAAATCCTGAAGCATGTAGCAATACATGTAGCGTTGATTTCAATGTGCTGCCTGGTGAGAACGACTGGAACATGGGTTTTGAAGTGCTCTCAGATTACAGATCATAATTTCAAGAAGATTGGAAGATAGATTTCAAGATTTCAAGATAAATTCCATTGCAAAACAAATGCGGTCAATATGTTTTGCATAACATTTTCAACATGATAAATGGATGAAACCCTAAACAGCTAAACACAGTGCTCTGAATCACTTCTACATTTTATTGGCTGAGTTTGACGTTTGATACCCAATCAGTGAAGGATATCGATGTTGATTGGCTAATCTACAAATTAACTTTGACCTTCCTAAACCTCTGGTGGGCCCCATGTTAGCTAACTGATTTCTTTTGATGTTTTCATTTTAATTGTCAGTGGAGCAGAGCCAACAATGACATCTCACTCAACGTCAGAATCAGAGTCAGAAATCACTTTGAACAATAAATCTTGTGGAATTTCCTTGGGTGTTGATGGTGGGTGGTGCAGGAAGAGCTGAATATGCAGTATGAATACATTTGCAACTCCCTTTGCCAGTGTTTAAATTGAAGGAATAGAAAAGCAGAAAATTGCTCTCATCTGCTTTACAGCTATCTTTCTTTCCTCTGTCGTTCTTTCTATTTATTTATTCATTCATCCATGTGTATGTGTTTGAGTATGCGTGTGTGGATGCTGTGCACTTCCAATGCTACTCTGATTGACATTACTGAGAATTTTGAATGTGCATTGTAACAATTGACACACTTGAATTTGGTAAGTAGTCATTTCAGTTGTCAGTGCATGGGGTTGCAGGGTCGCAGTACTTCATTTCATTTGCGTTTCAGGCCTGAGAAATACTCAAGAAAAACAACCTACAAGTGACCATCTCTGCTGGGGGATTTACCAAAGTAGAGTGAAATTTCTGCCCTGTGTGAGAAATACTTGCATAGCTGTCGTCCAGAAAGCAACCAGTATCTCGGATGAAAGCACACGAAGATCCGATTATAACAAGGAAAGTGTACAACCTTTGTCTTTGTCTTCAAACTGCAGGATTATTGCATTTGGAAGAATAGCTCCTTTTCACATGTTTAGATAAGACAGAAAAGCAGAGTGAAGCCTTCACACTTCTTTAAAGAATGTTCTTTCATCACGGTCACCGCCATTCAGTATTTGCACTGGCTTTCTGTCTGTGAAGGCTCATTACGAGGTCATAATGTGCATTTATTTACTTTTGTAATTATGAAACACTTCTTTATGTGCCTTTATTTTGTATGCACTGCGCTATAGGCGATTTCCTTGTAGACTATGCACAATAGACATGTTTAGACCAACTGGGTGTATTCCTGAGGGATGGCTTTCGAGTGATGTTTTATCGTAGCTAGCCTAGTTTCTCAAAGCAGCATTTTCCAGTTCTGCCAGTGTACTGGGAAACCTTTTAGCAGTGTTGGTATTCAGAGAAAGATCTTCAAAACTCATGGATGTGATTTCCTTTAAGTTGTTTTTTTCTTTCTTATTAAATTTAATTTCTTCTCCAAGAATTGAAACATTATAGTTACTTCTAAAAAAAAACAGAACTGTTTTTACTACTAAGTACTGAAAGGTGTCAGTAATTTACCTTTTAGAGAGTGGTAATTTTTTTTCATTTATTTACCTTATTGATACCATTCTTTTCACTTTGTTTCATTCCATCCTTTCAGTGCAGCACTGTGGTTCAAAGTAAAATACCCCAGATGGATCGCTATTAGATTTGGTAGGGACATCCTTTTCCCCAAAGGTTTGTTTGTTTGTTTGTTTGTTTGTTTGTTTGTTTGTTTGCTTAAGAAAATGGAGGTGCTAATTATTGCTTGAAAAAGATTGAGTGAAGTTGGTGAGATAGCTTCAAAAAGATGGAGGAAGGCAAACATAAAGCATTAAGTATTTGAGAAAACACTTTTGTGTTGTTTATTGGGGATTCAGTTTTTGAAAGAGCGGAAAAAAAACTAGGAATTCTATGAAGACAAATGTTTATATAATGTATAGTTTTAGCTTTAGTACTTCCCATGGTTTTTTGTGCTTGTAATAGCGGCTGTGTAAGTTGTGCCTCAACACAAACACCCTCCTCAGTAGAGCTACATGATAACCCTTTCTAACACAGTATCATACAGCTCCCTCAGGCTACAGATGATGCATAGCTGGAAGCTGCATTATTAATTAGATGGGCAAGTTGACTCACTTGCGCTGTGTGCCGCAGCTTGATGTGTGGTCTGTCTCATCTGCGGCTGCGTGGGCGAGATATTGTGTTTCTGTGCTACAGAATATGTGCATGCCCGCCTGAGCCTGGCGCTGATGGATGGGATCATCAATTAATGTGCATATTTTCAAAAGCAATAATCACAGGGAAGAAACAAATGTGTGTGAGCATCAATTACATTGGAAATGATGCAGCTCTGTATGTTAACGTACACTGCAGCTGGCTGTTATTGATTCGGGGGAACCCATTAATGTGGATGTCTAACCCATTAAAAGAGGCTCCTGCTGAGAATAAGGCGAATAAAGGATCAGCAGGCTTAAAGAAACTGAGTTGTTTGATACAACAAAGGCATCAGGGAGGGAGGGAGCAAAACAAACATTCATTGAGCTTTTAGTGATCAAATGATGGAAAGAATGACATCAATAAAGATGGACAAATAACTCATGAGACCACAACAGAAGGAATGAGCCAAAGATATTGAACAAGAAAGCCATACAGCAAGGGTAGAGGAAGAAAAAAGCCTGCCTTTCCCACTAATAAAGGTTAAACACACACTGAGCCCCACTGCTTCAATTCAGTCAATACGCCAATGGTCTGTTGTGGATACAGTAAATATACCGTATAGCAGCGCTTCTCAAGCATGCTTAGATGGCCTCAGAGCGCCATCTAGTTGGCCCGTGGAGGCAGGGGTATGCATAATTTTCATAATGTCAATGACCAGTTACGTTTGAATATCACCATGTTAATCACGACATATCATCAGGTAGAGGCAAACTGTTGGCTAACATTCCCTTAGATGCATCAACACAAAATCGATTGGTGTTTGAAATGAGAAAGTGATGTGGGAGGCAACCCCCTTACCAGCAAAAGCTCCAAAAAGTGCGCTGAGCAAAAATGAAAAAGTTTTGAAAAGTTTGGATTCATAATGGCAGGCAGTGATGCTGAGCTGAAAGCACAGTGTGTTGAATGTGGTGAAATCCTGTCAATTTAGGCAGTAACACCATCGAATCTCCAGAGCTCCCGGGATGTGTTGGGAAGCCAAAAGGATATTTCCTAAGGAATAGGGATGATCTTCAGGCACAACAGAAAATCTTCACAACATTAACAACTCGGTCAAAAGCCATTTTGAAAGCTAGCTATACAGTTTCTGCTTGTGTTGCAAGAAACCCTTAACGATGCCCAGCGCTGTGGATGTGTGCTGAGAGTTACTGGGGGTGTGGGGGGGCAGCTTCAACTGAAACTCAGTGAATACCAATCCCCAGTAGAGCCAAGAGCAGAAGAATTGTTGACACGAGTGATGACATTGAATGCCAACTTGTGGAAAGAATAAAGCCAAACCCAGAATGACGTTAGAAATGCCACTTCATTGTTGCAAAAAGCTTCCCACAAGAATGGCAGAGAATGTTATGTGCTACCTTGATCATTACCTCGCCAAAAAAGGTCTTGATTGGAAATACAGGTGTTTGCACAGACAACAATGCAGCAGTGACAGGAATACATCCTGCGTTGTTTCTTACATAGGGAACAGTAACAGAGATAATGTCACCAGAATTAAACAAAGTCATGAGCATATCTGCAAAAACTGTTAATTATATTTAAAAGAAAGGCATTCAACCCAAGGTGTTTTGCTGCTCTGTGTGAAGGACTTGATGCAGATCATGTGCGGCCCTTGTACCACAGTGAAGTGAAGTGACTTTCAAGAGGACGTGTGCTTCATCACCTTTTTGAACTAAGAAAAAGATGTGCACATATTTCTGGAAGAGTAGCACTCCCATCTTGCTGAGCATTACACTGATGGTAACTTTGGTGCAAAACTGGCCTACATATCAAATATATTCAAGAAAAAATATATAATATTATTTGCAACAAAAGAGTCAAGGAAGGACGATTCGACATATTTTCCCTCCTAAGTAAAACTTTGGAAGCTGTTGGAGTATTTTTGCCTCAGTTGTCACAAAAGTTTGACTACTTCCCAGAGGACCCACGACATGGAAACCTTTGCATTTTGGAACCTTTCTCTGTGGATCCTGCATCAGAAGACTTGGCTCTATCCACTGTGTTTATAAAAGTGAACTGATGGAACTATCAGCACACAGCAGCCCGAAGCTTCAGCTCACACAAGTTGACCTTGCTTCATTCTGGAAACTGGCTGCCAGTCAATATCCCCCTCTGTCAAAACAAGGCAATCAAATTTCTGTTGCCCTTCACCACCACCTACTTATGAGAGCCAGGGTTTTGCACTGTGATGGTCACAAAATCAAAGGCAAGGAACAAACTAAAAGCAACTTTGAATGATATTGTGGATGTCAACATCTCACCACGACTTGGTCTCATTATTTCCCAGAAGCAAGCCTAAATGTCTCACTGGGTGTAAACAGAATATTTATTTTCAGCTGACAGTGACATAACACATACAGTATTTACAGCCCAGTTTATTTATATATTTTGTTATCTTATGTTTTTTTTTTTCAGAAAAAAAATCGGGCCTGTATAGTACATGCACAATTGATTTTAAGAAGCATCGATTCTAATTGGCTGTGTTGTGCAAAAGCCTCTCCCTTCAGCGACAAGAGGAGTTTTGTTCTATTTTCTTGTGGTTAATGAAGCTGTGGTGTTATAAATAGCCAGGAGAAGAGGTGCCAAGGAATGCTGTTTACCACATCTTCACAATTTATCGAACATTGCCGTTCAGTCTTTTTGGTCTTCAAGAAGACGTCAGTCAGCTATTTCCAGCTGTGCACTTCGCTTGATGTGCAAGAAGATGCAAATGGAAGTGCAGGGAGAGAAGAAGAGAGTGAGAGACAAGAGAAAGATTGAGATGCAGTAATAGCTAGCATGTGTGCAGAAGACTATACTATGCTAGATGTAGCAGGTGCGCTGTTCCTCGCCCCTCCTAGTGCAGCGCTGTGGTTTTCGTCCCCCTGATTGCTCGGCGGTGCCACACCTTTTATATACGGGTCTGGTTCCATCCGCCTCCCTGTCTCTTGTCATCCGGGGCCATTCGTCCACTGTGGTGGTGTGGTGTGGTGTGGCTAGTGCAGGTGTGAGGAGCCATTGTGGTGTGGCTGTGCGCACACCGGAGCGCTGTTTGGCGTGTTGGCCATCGTGGCGCACGCTCGTTCTGCTGTGTACAGGTGTCGGATTACTGTCGCGGTGGGGACCGGGCTGCCCCGCTGGAAGCCCCTTGTGTGGGTTTGTGCATCCTCGTGTTTGGTCCAGGCAGAAGTCGGGGAGTAACTCCGCTGCTTGGCCTGCTGTGACGCTGCGTCGGTGAGGTCGATTCGGAAACTGTTTCACCGCCACGGCTCGCTGGACGGCGTTGCTGTTTTGGCTCTATCGGTCTACATGATTTTACTATTTGTTTTATTGTTTGTTTGATTTTACTAGTACCTGCTTCCGCTGTCTAATTACTGCTGTGTCGATGCGGCTGTCGTAGCCGCTGTCTTGTTTATTGGTTTATACAAGTATTTAGTTATTTTGAACATTGATTTAATTTCATTTGATTTCTTTTGTATTGTTGTTTGTATTCTATTTGAGATTTAATTCTTTTTGTTTTGTTAAGACGATTATTCATTTGAGTACCGTTTCACTGAGTTTGATTTCTTTTGTAGATTGTTAATTGCCTGTCATATTATATTTGAGAAGTTAGATTATTTTGTTATTTACTTTATTACTTATTGTTTGGTGTGTGTGTGTGTGTGTGTGTGTGTAGTGGTAAGGTGTGGCCATTTTATTGTTCTTTCTCTCCCTGTGGACAGGTGCTGTGGGCTCCGGGTGGCTACCCAATCCCTGGTGGTGGTTCTTCACGTTTTCAGTTTGTGTGTGTGCAGTGTCACAGGTGTTTTAGTTTCCCCCCTCCCTCATTGGTTTCGGGCCGCCGAGGTAACCCAGCACTGTCCATTCCCCCTTCTCCTTTGGCCCTGTGTCTAACATTATATGCTTTAGACAGCATTTATGGAACATTCTTTTAGTAATCATTGTTTTATAAAGTTTGTATTATGAACATTGTCTTTTGCCCCGTGGTGATTACGAACTTACGTAGCTTTTAGCTTTTGTTTATAAATATTTGTTATTATTTCCTGGAGTGCAATTCCCCAGGTGGTGTTGTTCGGCAACAAACTCATCCTATGACCGCCACTTTGCCACATATACTTAGCATGCCTTCTGGTGAGGCAAACTAAGGTTCCTGCGGAGATTTTGTTATGTCCCCTCCGGCTCCTAATTGTTCGTGCAGACCGCACAGTGTTCTTCACAGATCGGCTCCACCTTGCCCTCCCATACGTAAAAGGTCATGACTTCAAATACTTATCTCAGACAACGCTCTGGGACCAGCCTTATCTCTGACCTCCAGGTACCAGCCTCCCTTTAGGCCCTGATCCCCAATCTTTCCATGCTTCCTCAACCCTAGCTGTCACACTCAAGAGTAAATATGTACAAGCTGCACAACTGACCATCATGCTCCACTTCTTATCACTCAGACAGAGCCCATTGATTCCACTCTAGCTGAACACAGAGATATGCGCAGGAGCCATGGACCTTCAGCGATGGGCTGTGTTGTTCTGTTGTTTGACTGTGATAAAAGACGCAGCGGCTCCTTATGCTTCCACCAGCCTGACCAGGTCTATTGTTCAGGAGAAGGGATTAGATGGTGGAATAAGCATCAGGGGTCTTGCTCTGTTTCTTTACCAGGAGAAGAATGGGGCAGAAGCACAGCCAAGGGAAGACAGGCATTGTAAGTGGGCACTGATATTTTGTGTGTGTGTGCGCATGCGTGTGTATGCATGGCTGCAAAAGACATTCATGCTCATTGCAGACATTTTGTCATATGTTTGCGTGCGTGCGTGTGTGTGTGTGTGTGTGTCTCTGCCATATGTATTGTATGTGTTCATATGTGTGTGTCTTTGCAAGGTTTATCCCACTTGATCTGAAGCCAGATCCTGGCCTGACTTCCCTTTGCCCCTCTCCCCTCTGAGCTCAGACTTATTGTAGCGTGGGCTGCCAGGATAAAGTGGGCCTGCGGTGTGGGGGCGGGGGAGCTGCTGCTCACTGTACCTTTAACAGATAAGTCTTGAGCAGGCTGTCAATGCTGCCCTTTGGCCTTGAATGTCATTTCCTGGCCCTTGTGCATACTAATGGATGCACACATATACCGTGTACACAGATTACTAAACCAAGGTTTTGCCTGTTTGTGTTTTTCATTTCCATCTTCTTTTTTATCTCCTTACCCATAGTACTAAACAGGCCAGATTATGCAGCAATATATGAAAGCGGCAGTCAACCTTAAAATCTGCCGCTGGCGGGTATGAGCTACATGTATGGTAAACTCTTCAGTGATTGAAGTGCTAACATTTTGGGAAATTAATCCTGGTAGAAAATAGCTGAAATTATTCTATAACTGTCCATTTTCTACATTGTAATTAAGAAAGTGATCTCTACACACTTTAATTAATCCTGTCTGTGTCACTATCATATCTGCGCTGATAACTAAATCAAGTGCTTTCAACTGGAACCTCACTCACTGAAACACAGTCTCCTGTCACCACCGTTTCTCAGTAGATAAGGTTACCAAGAGGAATGTACTGCTTGTGTGCTCACGCAGGTTCTCGTGTGTGTGTGTGTTTGTGAGTGTGTGTGGTACTTGTGAGTGCACAGTTGCCGTCAAAGATAAACTTCAGAGTGCTGCAGCATTTACTTATAGTACTATGAAAATCCTGTATAGAAATTTGTCTTAACTTTTTTATTCCATGTTACTGCTCTCTCAGAACACATTATCTGTGTATTTGGAATGGGAACATTAAGTGCTCTGCTTTTGACACATCCCGAAATGCGGTTACATTAATTTACTCTGAACGATATGAAAATAATTGGATTTTAACTCGCAGCTCAAAGTATTGCAACTTTCTATACAAGCAGAAAAAAAGATGTCAACTAATGCTTACAAATGGATTATTTTTTAACAGAATCCAATGCTGTATAGATATTTTTTTTTTTTTTTAAAAAGACAGTGCATCTTTACATGTCATCATTTCAACACTGATACAATAAGCTGCACCACAGCAGCCTCTTTTAACCAGCTTAAACCTCCTCTGTAGCCCTGCCTGCCACCAGGGCACTTTGGGACAAACTCAGCAGGTGAAACTGTGAGTGCAAGGCCAGACCAAGGCATATCCGAACTAAGCAGCTGCTTAGGGCCCCTGTGGCCACCAGGGATGATATTTTTTTGACTCACTATACTATGACGTTTTTTATGCCATACTATACTATGATGTTTTCTACCATTATTATAACATGGTGGTACAGTGGATAAAACTGTTGCCTCAAACTGCGAAGGTTGTGGGTTTGAATCCCGGCCATAGGGCCTTTCTGTGTGGAGTTTACGTGTTCTCCCTGTTTATGCAACATATGTCTATGGTATATACCTACAATATAAACAGACCTACTAAAATACATGTTTCTATTAGCTAGACATATATGACAATATAAGTTATTGATCCAATTTCTAACAGGTTTCACACGTAATATTTACATAAATAGGCTATACTTTATATACAAGTATTATTTTACTTCATGTGTACATATATGCAGATTCAACACATGTACATACTGTATATTACATTTGGGTATGGGCATTTCTAAATTTAAATTCAGATCTTGTATGTTAATAAACTGTTTGGTTGACGGCATTAAAAACTCAATCTCTATGTTTTGGACGGGTGGCGGGATTGTTGCATCCCTACCAATGTTGAGACCATACCTACGCCCTTGGCCAAATTAAATTCTGCTTAGGGCCCCATAAAGGCTTGGGCCGGTTCTGTGTGAGTTGCAGCTTGGGGAATGACTGATGTTTTAACTGCCACTTGTGTGATCAATAAAGCTGACATCTACACTCGACATTCGCACAATCACCTGAAAGCAAACAACAATAACCATGCACTAGTTTGATCGCTAGTGGGGGTTTGGCTAAGCACTCACAGTCTAACTCACACATACACAAGGATATTGTAACACCACTGACAGCTACAGTATGTGCAGCAAGTTTTTTTTTTAGATAGGATAGATGTTTTTCCAATCTGTAGAATTTGTCCTGCACACCATCCTTCCTTATTTGTGCATTCTAGGACGCTATGACATTGGGGATTTGAGAATTAGCGACTGAAATGCAAATGTTTTAATGGGAGAAGTGAGAAATGTTCCTTTTCATGTTATCTCTATAGGATTCTTCCAGGCTTTGCCTCCCAACAGCACAGAATATAAATGCCTGTCACGTTTCAAATTTTTTTGAAGTCTCATAACAAAATTCAGGTGCCCACATGAACATTAAAGCAGCTTTTTTCTCGCTGCAATCATTCTTCCAATTAATGCTTGCCATTAAAAGATCTCATCCTAATGTGTTTGAAATGTAAGTGATGGGGGAACAAATCTGCAGCCCTCCTTCTATGCAAAGCCATGTGGATATCTTCCAAAGTTAGAGTCTTTTTAGTGCAAAATTCTCTTTTTGTTTACTTCAGCTCAGAGGAGAAACACAGTCCAGGGAAACATTAAGAGGAATTTAACACTAAAAAGACTGTAAGACTGTAATAAGCTTCAGATAAATGTTGGACAGAAATTTCTTTTTGCACAAAACGAGGGCTGTGCATTTTGTCCCTCATCACATAAGAAGAGCTCTTTTAATGGCCAGTATGAACAGGATGAATGATTCAATGAAGTAAATCCTTTAATGCAGCTCTAGAGAGGAAGTTTCAAAACATTCCCCAAGTACAGTTAAATCACCATGCAACAATAGCAAGCAATGACTAAGCAAAGGGAGGGTTCATTATGATGGATTAACAATTTCAAATAAGCTTTCTGTCTCCACAAGTTTATTCTCAGCAGTAACAAGAATGAAACTCAAAGAAGCAGAAATTATTCTGAAACTTTGTATGTTTTGAAAAATATTTGGTAATAAGCGCTAATAGTAGATAATGACTTCAAACACTCAAAACCACTAATGTGATACTTTGAATTCAACACTGTTCAACACTGATGATTTTTTTCCCATTCTCAGAAAAGGTGCGTACTAAGTTGTTGGTTTAGGACAGGAGCACATTTTTCAAGTTGGAAAATCCTTTCAGTCGAAGCGCGTGATGACACACAGACCTCTGAGAGCTTTGAAGAGCTATGAAACAAAGATGCTGGCTGACAGTGAGACTTAAATTAATGGTAAGGAGAACAAAGAAATGAGTGTGAGTGAGCAACATAAGAATTGGGAAATAAGGAACAATGTCATTGATAAAGAGTGAGTACAGCAAGAACAGAGAAGATGTAGGATGCTCGTAGTGCTGTGCAGTCCTCACTACTGTATTACCCAGTTATTACAAGACTACAACTGTGAGAGCACTAACACCCTGCTGCTCCTGCCAGACTCTCAGTAATTGGGCTTAGTTTTAAATAGTCTTTCTCTTTTACTGTGTGCTTCTAAAATAGTCTCCAAATAACCATGTGACGGCATCATTAGCTGATGAGCTCAGCCTTATCCTCCTCTGCATCAAACAATCTCTTTCATCATATTTTTTTGGTCAGGCTGCCTCTGGCACCATTTAACTTCTTATTTGACCTTGTATCTGACTTCTAATAAATCTTCATATTAGACACCAAAGGTAATGGAAAGAAAATATGGTGTTTTACTTGGTGAAAGATGCCCATCCACAGTCCCTACAAAATACCTGTGTATCAATCGTGTCCTCTAGGACAAACAGCAGATAAATGTGAAAGCAGGGCATTTGGATTCAGCACTGTGCTCCCATAATTCTGTTCTCACAGATTTTGACAGATTATGGCCTACTTTAGGGTGTTAGATCATTTTTGTGGCAGGAATATATTTCAACAAAGAAAAAAAAGTACATCCATTTTGTAAGTGATTCGCATTCTGAATTTTCACATTTGAGCTTAATGAACATCCTAGCTAGCACTCTTCTTCAACATCCAACCCCAAATAGTGCTACTTCTGTGTTGTATGAAAGTTTTATAAGTCACTAAAACCAATTCTCTCTCAACAGTCAGTCCTCCTATATCATCCTACTGTCACTCAGGCTGTCAGATGAGTCTGCATGTCCTCTGTGTCTCCTGCATGTCATCCTGCCTGCTGTTTTGTCGGTCTAGCTGCAGGCTACGGTTTATAATAGTCTCCTGTCCCTCCTGAGGGGGCCTGGTTCTTGCCTGCAGATCCCATCCCTGCACACAGGCCTGAATAAGACTCTTAATCTCCACAGTCTTATCACTCATCTCTATCACATCCAGGCTTTGGGCGCTATCTGTGTGTGCGCATGTGTCAGGCGTATGTGAGTTCTGTTTGTGTCCACTCTCCTAACCCACCTTTCAGCCCCAAAGAACAGTTGCCATGGTGACCGCACCCGTCAGGTTTGGTGGGACGGGCTAGTAGTTAAAGCCTTTCAACAATCCCGAGCAACCTCTCACCCTCCCTCTTCTTCCTTTTCCTCCAGGAAAAAAAATAGCCCACCCTTCACCACTATGCTACTCCAATGAAAGGGTTTCTAAAAAAGAAAGAGCTGAACTGAAACTCCCACTTGTGCGCCACCGCTGAAGTACATAACCTGTTACAAATCGAACAATGAGTGACACGTCTTTTTTGCTGCAGCTCCTACTGAGTCTGATTCTCTGTGATACACAAGCAAAAGTGATATTCATAGCCCATTTTTTCACTGGCGTCTGAAGCCTTTTATTCATGAACATACCTTAGAGTATTCCCCACATGTGCATGAACCAATAAAAATACACGAACAGTATGCCCCCTCAGTTTACAACTTAAGAATGTAGCTCCATACAAAAATGAAAATCAAATATTGTACTTAGTGACGTGAGTCTCAAAATTAAGGTTGGTATTAAATAAGACACCTAAGTTGCTGACAGAAAAGAGGCAGAGTGAGGATTTTATATCTATATGCACATTGTCAGGGCCACTGATAATATTCTAATTTTTTTTTGCTGGATGTATCTGAAGGGAGTTAACAGACATCCAGTTTTTCATGTCAAATAGACACTCTTTTATGGTGGACAAGCTAGTGGGGTTTTCAGGCTTTACCGGTACATATATCAGAGTATCATCAGCATAGAAATAGTAGTTAATGTATATAATATAAAAGGAAAAAAAGAATTGGTCCCAAAATGGAGCCCAGGGGCACCCCAGAATGTACTATGGTGGGGGATGAAACATAATCACCAATAGAAATAAAACATTTATGGTTAGAGAAACAAGAGGTAAAGCAGTAGTAGTAATTTGTATTGTTATTGGTTATTAAATCAGTGTTGCTATTAAAAATACTTAGAGTAGTATATCTCACTTCATTCATCAGCCATGCTACTTTCTTAACCCTAACCTTGCTCTCTATTATTTTACAGTCACTATTTATCAGTCACTCGTCTTTCTCTCACCTGCCCTTCAACCTCGCACGTCCTGTCTTTCCCACTGTCCCTCCTTTCTGCTTCTTCCTCTTTGTCCTCTCCCGTGGATGTTCTCCAGATGCTGAAGTCATCCATTAACTCTAACCCACCTCCCTTCCACTCCTCTGGCCGCCCACAGTAAGCTGTGACTGAGTGTTATGGGGGGGTCTGATAGTGGCAAGCAATGGAGCGGACAAGTTATTACAGGACAGGCAAATAGAGGCCCGATGAAGCATGAAAACTTCCCTTCCCCAAAGCGCCACACACACACACATACAGTACATACTGAGGGATATGCAGACTGAAGGACAGAAATGGAGACAGACAAAAACACATGAGTACAACAGAAATATACTTTATGGTTTCTTGGAAGAAGCCATAGAGACATGCAGAAGTTCTTAATGAGAAAAAAGATAGGCAGGCTTATACAGTACTACACACACACATAGAGCCTGCCCATTAATGCCTTCTTTCTTTGTGCATGCTAACGAGAACAGACATATAGTACATGACAGGGCACAGCAACAGGAACAGGGTGACAGCATGGGACATGAATATTAATACTAGGATGCCGAAGGGATCTGGAACAGTCCTGTCGTAGAGCAGTTAACATGCTTTGCTTCCCAGCGTTGCTTGGCAGAGCAGCTTTCAATCAATCAATCTTTCATGTCCCACCAGGGGGAAGTTTGTTGGCAGCAAGGATTTATAAAAACAATAACACATAACAGAGGACAGGGTGATCACACGCTAAAGTGAAGGGTGCAATTCCTAAGGTCTCAAGAGAGTAAAGGCCTAGGATGTAGACGAAAATGCTGAATTAAAGTTCAAACAGTTCAGTTGAATTTTAAAACCAGCCACAATAAATGAAGCTCTCAGTCCTTTGGTTTAAAAATGTTGGCAGCCTGAAATGATTGCATGAAGGCAATTGCTCAAAAGGCTCTGGCATTGGGTGTAGGTCAGAGCGATAAAGTATTTCATTTGCCGCAAATACATTGTGTCAAGCAAGCAGCCACCTAATGAAAAATCCACTGTCCTCAATGGGAGGACACTGGACCTGTACAGACTTTGGTCAAATGTGGTGAAAACTTCAAATGTTTCAAGGTCTCTGTTATATAAAATACACCTTAATGTTTCACAGGTTCTTAGGAGGGATGCCTGCATCAAAAGCCATTTATCAGTGTTCCCTGAGTTACTGCTGGTCTCATCTGTAAGATACAGCACACAAACAAACACCATACATCTCAGGTGCAATAGTGAAAACATGCGAGCGGGGATAGAGGTGAGGCATGGACTCCATTTATGCGTGGAATTAAAGTTTGATCTGTATCTGGGCGTCTTATCTAGGTAAAGAAGATTGGATGTTAATGGAAGGTGCTTGAACACTATCAGAATGTGACTGTGGGAGACAGACCACCTCTGGTGTTGATCAGGCTGGCAGACTGATTGGATTGCAGTAGACAGTGTCCACTCATGGGTTGGAAGTGAAATCACTGCTGGCTCTTGATCTGCTACTAGCCAAGATGATTCACTAAGAAAAGAAAAAAAAAGCACAATTCTCATCTCCAAAATCAACAAGAAAACAATGAAACATTCACAGATGTGGCAAAAAGCAATTGCTGTAACAATCACCTTTTTGTTTTCACATACCTCCTGTAGAGAAGGTCTGTACAGTATCCCCACCTCACCTGCATGTTTTTTGTTGACAATAGATGAACCTCCTGCCTCCTCACCCACTCACCTGCTTTGCATAGTGTGCATAAAAAATGTGACCAAATCGCAATGCAGGCAGAATGCAGGCAAGAAGAAAGGGAAAAATTGCCAGGAGTAAATGCAGTGGAGTGAGTGTGTTATATTCCGGATGCAGACTCAGGTTTCATAGCAGGTGTAAATTGGGTCAGAAAGACAGTAAAAGTGGGATAGTTTCAGTCTTATAATCCTTTTTAGCAAAGTTTATTGCGACCACAACCACCACAGTCACTTTTAAGAGTTTGTTTTTCACCATCTTGATTCCACTCTCTGGTATTGGAGTCTGAAGTGAGTAGAGTGCTCCAAACAACCCACAAGTTGCCGTTTGTAGTCCCCCACCCCCACAATTTTTTTTCAGATTCCTCCACCATGTGGCATGGGTTTAGTTAGCTCACTCTGGACCAGGATGAAAGGATCTCTGGGATTTTGTTTGTATTGCTGTTTTTACGTGTGTGAGCATCAGAAAGCAGTCCGTGTGTGAGTGTGTTTGAACTTTACCTTTGAACTTACTGTAAGGTATGTTCATGAATCTATGTGCCTAGCAGGCGTGCACTCTCTGTGTGACTGTATGTTAATTACACATGTGTGCATCTCTTTGTGGGTATGTTTGAAGCCAGATGGCCCCCAACGCAACACAACACTCAACTCAATACACACCCTCCCCCCTGCTCTGGATGCCCGCCCAATACTAACAGATGAAGTGTGTATGTGTGTGTGTGTGTGTGTGTGTATATATATATATATATATATATATATATATATGTGACCAAGTAAAAATGTGAACTGTCTGCCCCCTAGTGGTTCTCTTCTCTTCTCTTCTCTTCTCTTCTCTTTTCTTCTCTTCTCTTCTCATGTTCCCGTCATCTATATGGAACTTAATGTGCTGTCACTGGTTCTGCACCTCATTTTATCACTCTGTCGTTGTGGGCGTAGCTGTGGCAACAGGGCTGCTAAATCTGCCAAATGATCCAGCAGCCCCACACCTGTAATTAACGTCAGACAAAGTGACTCTGCAATAAGGGGAAGCGTGTGCTGTGACCAACCTCCATCAGCTGAAGACAACCACACTCGACACGTAGCAGCAAATGCTGAAGCCAGGGAATGATTATTTCGCCCACCCCACCCCACCTCCTCACTTTGGACTTTTTTTTAAAGATGGCACTTTGTGAATGTGAAATGAGCCTTCAGTGCATAGGGAAAGTACAGCACATCTGTGCAGCCCCTATCTTTTCCCCCAGGAATGAGCCAGAGGGGGGAAATATCTCCATTCCCTTTATTCAGAGGCGCTTTAAGTGTGGCAATTAAGATATGTGGAGTCTTTTATTAGCCCGATTTCTTTTCATTTTATTTTGCTCATTCATCTTTGAATAAGCGTATTCTGACAGTTGTTAGTTAGCATATTCAGTGGCAGGTAGCCAATCAGGATAAAGGAATGCGCCCCATTTAAAAAAAGAAAAGAAAAAGCTTGTATCTCAGCAACCTAATGGCATGTTTGCTGTTGATCTGCGGCATAGTTTGATTAAAGACAGACAAAGGAGTGCTTCAGAGCTTGTTTTAATCACTACATGCTCAATAGCCTATTGTGCACTAACATCGGCCCTCACTTTGCTTCAGTTGCTGCATACAGTTTTCTGTGTTAGTGGGGCGCGTATGTGTGCACCAGTGTTCTGTCTCATCTTGGTCTGTGTCTCTCAGTGGATTCAATGGATTTCTGTTTTCACTTGACTTCAACTCAGATCTATTGTGATGTGAAAGCTTCCTCTCCTGTTGCTCATGGGCTGTGTAATGTAATCTTGGGGTAGTCTTTAGAAGGTGGTGTTTTCTAAGTTAGTATCAATGAGTAAAACACACACGCACACACACACAAATATTTAGTTATGTATGTAGAGACAGTAATTTAGATATTATCATGTGGACAGTCTCATGAGGAATAAAAAAATAGATACAGTTATTTAATTGAATAATTTGAGTAAGATACTACTTGGATTTTTAAGACAGTTGCCAGGGATCTTAAAGGCGAATAACAATATCAACAACAACAAAAAACACAGATAATGATGTATTTGTTTTTTGACATTGGCATACACCATAACCAAGATGCTCTATTCTGTTTCACTGTGACTTAAAGATGAAGACATGTACACAGTTCCACAGTGGACAAACTACATCATGTAGTTGCCACACACTGTTTCAAAATTACATTTTTGCCTGGTATGACCTCGCTACACCCTGACAACCACAGAACTACGTTTAGCTCCTTTTATTTCACACAGAAGTAGAAGAAAAAAGGAAACTGTCAAAAAAAATGAGGATTTGTTTCCAGGTTTACAAAAGATGGCACAAGAAGAGAAGAGAGCAACACTAAACGGGATGTAGGCAGAAAGAGTGAATTTCTGGTACTGAAGGCATACAGCAGGGGGTCTGGGTGACTCAGCCTCTTTTAATAGATTTAAGGCTAGTTTGGAACAGCGTGTGTGAAGTTAAATGTCTTTAGTCTGCGATTGAGGAGTATGCACATGTAAGTTGAAAAGACATAATATTCATCTCCTTGCTCCCTCTCCCTTTAGACATCCACATCTGTTTCTAGCTTTATCCTCTTCAACTCCTCTCATCTGTCCACTGTTGTGCTGCCTGACCTCTCTGCGTCCCTATAATTCTCTCCTCTCATGCAGGGGTAATAAGATTGATGCAGGCTTGAGATAATGAAATGCAAAAAAAGTGGTAGACTATTGGAGAAAGAAAGGCAGTGAAAGAGGGAACAGGATGGGATTGTGCAAAATGAAAGTAAGAGAAAGTGGAGAAAGATTGAATAGAGATTCAATAGGTTTTTTTCTGCCATTGATAAGCATTCTATTGAGTGCATAATCCAGGCTGAGTGCAGTTGTTGTATATCATAAAGACATGGTACATGTCATCTCCATGTCAGTAAATTACCAACAAGAGGGGAGCAGAGTGGGATAGAGGGAGGAGAGGAGAGGGAAGAGCTCTGGAAAGCACAAAGCCGAGGGGGAGGGAGAGGGAGATATTAGAGGAGAAACAAGAGGGGGAAACAAAAGGCACCAGCCGTGGTGGAGCGGAGGCGAGAGGGGAGGAGAGGGGAGGGGAGGGGAGAGGATGAGATGGAGAGATGTGGAGAGGAGGCACTCTCATGTAATTAAAGTGGCCTAGTTGAAAGGCTGCACCTTGCCCCCCTCCCCAAGCCTCCACATATGGCAGGTTTATGAAGACAGTATAGAAGGGGTGCGGTTAGAGGTGCCAGCGTCCCTGGGAGAACTGCAGAGTTAGGTTTTTAATGTGGAACACAAGTGCATCTATGTGCAGACCCCTTTTTAACAAGCAGCTTCACCCAGAAATACTGGGTGGGGTAATGTTTCCCCCGTCAAGATGTTTTGAAATTCCTGGTAATTTCCCTTTATCTTTCACTGATCCGCCCACAGAACAAAAGCCAAAACTCTCACACGCTGCTAGTATTTTAGAAAAGTTACATAATAATGAACATTGTTATAGACTCAATTCACAACCTTGTTTGTCCCTCCTTTCAAAATCACAGCAGCAAAGTCAACAGTGTAGCAAAACCTCAACAACTTGGTTCAAACTCAAGGCAAAGTCAGGCCATCAAAAGTAGCCCACTGTCATTTAGCTAGACCATGCCCATATTGTTTAAAATATCAATACTGTTATCTTTTTGCATATAACTGAATAGTCAATGTTAGGTCAATATGGTCAAGCTTGCATTATTAGTGAAAGAAGCTTTTAGCTAACTATTGTAACCATTTGTCTAATAACTATGTCATCTGTTTATCAATTAGCTACTACAGCCATTTATTTACTCTCTTAGCTAATTCAACCATTATCCTTGATCTTGTTTTATTAATCATTTATCTGTTACTTTAAGTTTTTAACTATTTCAACAGTTTATTTATCTGTTGAAACTTTTAGCTAGCTTTTTCGACTTTGGAGTTCCTCCAGTCCTCTGTCGACTGCAAAAGTACCCTATGGGGTATTAAGTACCCCTGGTTGGGAATCATTGATCTGCTTCAAAAAGAGTTTGAAATTAAAAGTTTGAAAGTGCATTCAAGTTCATTGATTTGAATCATCTGTCCTATACCTAAGTTAGATTACTCTCTTTGATCTTGAAGTGTGCAGAAATGTTAATCTATAGAATTTGAAATAAAAAGACTGCATCAGACTTTGGAGTGTGTGACTTTTTTTCCCCCTTTTTCCTTTGATGTTACTTAAACACAACATCTGGTCTTGGCTTAGCTATCCAGGACTTTGATGTGTGAATCCATTCTTTACAGAGATGAAATTTACTTTTAAAAGCTAACACCAAGATTCGCAGATAGAAAACTAATAGTTTTATCCTGAGTGCATGTGTCCATAAGGTGCTGGTGTGTGATTCGGTCTCTTTCTCTTTTTCTCCCGGTCTTTTCATCTCTTGTGTGATTTGAAACAGCCTTTCAGGCCTCTATTGCTAATGTACCGAGTAGGCTGCCATTGTTAATGTTACAGCATTATGAGTTCCTTTTGTGTGTGTTACTCTCTGCTCCCAGAGGCCTGCACTGAAACCTGATAGGCAGCATAGGGTGGCAGCGGTGGGATCTCTTTATTTGTGCTTTTTTTTACTAGGTAATTATGGAAATAATTCTTCTTTGTTTTGGCCTTTCTCTGCTGACAGTCCAGTTCATAATTAATTGGTAGCATGAAAGACTGGCCAATTTTAAATCACAAGGGAGGGGTCGAGGGGGCTTGTTTTATTGGCCGGTGCCTGGTTGGGGCGGTGGGCGGGTGGAGCATCTGAATTAGATTAGATTTAATTAAGGCATAGGGCCCCTGACTACACATTGGTTCATAAATAGGCTGTTTGCCAAGCTGGGAATTCAACAGTGTGTGCACACACATACACACACGGCTGAAGACTCCTCAAGGCCTTCAAGGTCAGGTAGACAGGGGAAACATGCAGCATGGTGTCTGGAAGAAAGAGAGAACATGCTGAAAAAAACTCCTCCTCTAATGATAGCTTGCTGGTTTGTCCACACAAATGCTCTGACAAATACTGAGCTTTTAAAATCTCTCTAACCCCCAGCACCTTCTTCTTAAAGGAACAGTTTGATATTTGGGGAAATACACTTAACTCCTGAGAGATAGATAAGAAGACTGATACCACCCTCATGTCTGTCCATTAATTATGAAGCAGCTGGATAGCTTAGCTTAGCATAAAGACTGGAAACAGGGGAAAACAGCTAGCTTCAGTCTGTCAGACGGTGACAAGATATGCTTACAATCACCTCTAGAGCTCACTATATAACATGTTTTATCTCACTTGTTTAATCTGAATTAAAAAGATAGGGTGTCCTCTCATAGGCATTTTATTTGACAATGTAGATCAGACCTGTAACTCCCTTTAACATGGTCACACTGGTTGACTTTTTGCACACGTTCGGTTTGATTCTCTGCAGCCCTGTAGCTCTAGCTTGTACATGTGGAGGGAATCTCTGTGCTAAACACAATATCCCCCAAGAGCCTGTAAGTCTATGTAAGCTTGGAATACTTCAAAAAGCTCCAAAAAGGCTTGCCTGCTTTGCAGTTTCAGGGGATCTAATCCTTACAGATGGAAGCATTTTCAGACTATTGATTCAACCCCGAGATATCTCGTAATGGTCATTTCCTGGCAAGCTTTCTGTGCAATATCCTCAACTGTCAGCGTGATGGCTAGTGGACAGAGATGTGAGTTCTTTTAACTATATTAGCCTTTAATACACACAGTGTGTTGAGGAGCAACACAAAAACCTCAAACACAGAACATAGAAAGTGTCTCAGTGAGTGTTTTGAACCTTTTATGAGGCACACAGAGGTTTGATGTTTATAGGCCCCAGAGGCATTAGTGTAATTTGAAGTGAAACAGCAACTGTAAAATACTTTTATGTAACCCATTCCTCATTAGCACATCCTCTCTGCAGATCCGTAATAAATAGGATTCCTTCCACTCTCCCTCCCTCTCTCTTTAGTGCAACAGTACTGTCTGCCGGTAAGCAGCTGAAACACCATTTACATGAGCGTCACCCCGAGTGCCTGATTGAAATTCTCACACTGTAATATCAGTCAGCGGAAATGTTTAAGCGCTATTCCCTCATCCCATCTGGAATAATAAGATGCAGTGCTCTCTGGCATTACACTAGTCCCTTTCCTCATTTCAGGCCAGCGAGTTGGCTGCTGTGCGTTTCTTACTGCTGGCCACAGCTCTCATCGTGAACATTCCCCGGACTACTAAGTAGTTTGCAGACTCCCCCTTTCCCTGTGACAAACATGGTAATCTGTGACGGCCCCTGGTGTTCCTCTGCCTTCTCTCATCTTCAACGCTGAGCAACTCAAGTCGTGTTTTATCTAAAGCTGCTGTAAGCTGTTTTGCCCTCACAAAGAATTATTTAGCCTCTCTGTTCTTTCTCTTTATTCATAATAAAGAGTGGGGTCCCTACTTTTAAATTGGGTTCCTACTTTTCAAAAGTAGCCTCTGCTCTGTACAAGATGCTGGAGCTCTTGGGGAGAGTCTGTTTGCTGTTTTGCTTATTATGTTGCGCTGTCATCTCCAAGAGAGGCTGCCTCTGCTGAATCACACAGAACACATTTCAAAATGAACCTGAAAACAATTTACTGCTTGATATTCATAACCGTCCACTTCACTCCCGTCTTCATTCCCTTGGCTCTGCAACTCCACAACTCATCCTTCTGTTTCCTCAACCTCCTGTTCCGTTAAATTGTTTACCCCGTCTCCATGCTTCCTTCCTCCATTCCCCTCTGTGTCTCCCACACTACTGACTCTTTTCCCCAAGCTCCGGCATCATCCCATCATCAATTTGCTCGTCATCTCCTTCCTCTCTCCTACAGAAGCTCCTGGACAGGACTTTGTGACACTGGACTACCGTCTGCGCTACTACCCCAGCATCACGTACGCCGTCATCGGCAGCGCCGTCATCTTCGTCCTGGTGGTGGCATTGCTGGCCTTGGTGCTGCATCACCAGAGGAAGCGGAGCGTCCTGCTGCCCAGAGGCGTAAGAGGGAGCTCACATCATCACCACCACCACCACCAGCCCCTGCTGCTGTCCCGTCTGGTCATCTTGGACCGTGGCCACGTACATCCCGGAGGTCCAGGTCTCTCCCCCGGCTCCCCCACCACAGCGGGCCAATACAGCTCAACTCCTCAGGCACTGCAGCTGCTGTCTGGGACCCTGTATCGCTCCGGACTCTCCATGGACTCACCTCCGTCATACTCTCAAGCTGTTCTTGATGCCAGGTGAAAGGAATAATGATTCTAACAGCTGTATGGAAGTTAATAATCTTTTGTCTATAGCCATAAAGATTTGCACTGTGAACCAGGACTAAACCAAATGCAGAAACCATGGTGTTGAAAGTTGCAAATAACAACTCGAGAAAATATAAGCTAATTTAGTATATTAATACAAGATAATAAAAGTGTAATTTCATTCGCTCATTGGCTAATTTGTCTCATACATTTAATTTTCATACATAGTAAAGAATGCTATTTGAAATATCAGCAGGGAAAGCACAAACACAATCAATTAATCCTCTAATCTATTAGTTACTCATTTACTCATATAGTCATTTATTTAACAAACAAGAATGCTGCTGTTTAAAAAGCTCATCATAAGTTACTAAAAAAACAGAAACACATAGTATTTGCTAAAATATCTAAGTAATATTGATGTTGAGCAAGATATTCCTATTTAAAACATCACTATGCTTGCTTTTGTCATGTTCAGAGTTACTCAAAATGAGTAGCAAAGTGAATCATAATATAGTGGGAAAGAAGTCAAATGGAAAAAAAATCATGACTGAAAAAGGTTAAATGAAGATAACTTAATCAAATAAGCAAAAATGAGAATTGCACTGGGTCACAGGTGTCCTTAAATGATGACAGGCTCTTATATAATCAGATTATTTTCTAAGAAAGGGGGGGTACGTCCTCAGTCTTTGCTGTTATATAGTCATTGTTCAGTCCTTATGCAATACCTCATGAACCTGACATCATATCGTTCCTCTATTTCTTTCTTCTGTTTGTCCCCAGTCGGCCTCCCTGGTTTGATCTCCCTCCTCCTCCATACCTCCCTGATGGGGAGCTTCCATCAGAGGGCGAGCTGCCTCAATACGAGGGCCCGCAAGACCCTTCAAGCCGCCCTCCAGCATGTCCCACTGCACCCTCTACACCGCGAACTGTGGCCTCGGGCACACAGCCGAGTTCCAGCTCCAGAGAAGAGTCTGACCAGCTGTAGCCACTCTCTTTTTTAGACTGATAATAGTGAGAACTTAAGAGACCGCAGGACCGAAGGGCCAGGCTGCAGGGTCGCGTGAGACCGGGACAGTCCACAACAAAGACCTGCTGCGCTGTGGAGACTCAACAGGGACTGAGAGACTGAACAGCATCTTCAACTCACTTCCAACACATTGGCTTACTGAAGCACTGGACTGAGACCAGCTTCCCCCTGCTACACTGATCTTGTTTGCTGGCTCCCCCTGCTGGGGTCATGGCTGCACTACACCTTGATCGGTTACATATTCAGTCATCTGTCATCAGTTCAGTGTTCCCGTTGAAGAGGTGCTGTGTATGAGTATGTAACAGTGACTCCAATCCGTGTGTCCAAAGAAGTAGGAGTAAACTGCCACTCATTAACATCATATATGATGAAAGCAAAATGTGGCAGCACCTGAAATGGTCATTCTGTTGTAGTATAATCAAGCTAGAGTGGCAGCACCTGGAGAATTGAATGAAAATGATGCAGCATTTTGTAATACTCCTCACTCTACTTTACTCTACAATGTTTTCCATTGTACGGTTTATAAAAGATTTTTATTGTGTTTAAATTGTAAAGTACCTGAATACTAGATAAAATCTAAACTGTTAAGAATCAGTGGTACATGTGATGATTAACTGTACTAAGAGAATTTTAGCAATGACATGTTGTTACTTGTTGTCACTGATCTTACTCTCACTGAACTTTAAGATTCGTTCAAAATGAAGACAGTACAATGTAAGACTTGTGTTGCGTTTAAGAACTTAACAGAAACACATGCAGCCCAGTCTGAGGTACCCAAACATTTAAACCTGTTTCCTCATTGTTGATGTGAACGGGGGAACTGATTATGTGGCCTGTAAAAAACACATTTTGTGTCTTACTTGGTGGTACTTAAAGCAAGAGACATTTCTAAAAGTCAGTGGAGGTTTTTGTGCTGTTTTTCACAAATTATTTTCACAGTATTTCTTGTTGTCATTTGGTTAAATTCCAGCTAAAAATGTGAGAAGGACCATTGAGATTTCATTAAATGATGCTTGGCAAAGATTACATAAGTATATGGTATATGTCTTTACCAAGTGAGTTTCATCTATCATTCCTCTGAGCAAAAGAAACACCTCTGCTGGCAAAGATAACATTGTTTTATTACATTTCTGTCTGAATAACAGACCAAGAATGTTTTTGGTTTTTTTTGTAAAGACAAAAAGAAGTAAACACAAAGGATTTTGTTGAGGCCTTATTCTGTGCCAGTTTGGCCTTTAGTGCCTTTATATGTGATGTGTTTTTGGGCACAAATAGCTTATTTAAAGCATATATAACATATAAAATGATCTTCTTTCACATCAGATTGTTCAAATTCTGCTGGAGATGTGTTAATGGAATAATTTGTTAACTTTGGCTGCACTTCATTAAGGATTATCATCCTCAGAAGCATTGAACAACAGCTGATGAAATCCATAACTGAAGGATCTGTGTTATAAATGTATGATTGTCTTTTGGTCTTTGCTCATTTCAAAGTGGTTTGTTTGACACTGTACATAGGAGATAGGAAAGTAAAGAAATCTATTTAAAAGTAGAAACGTGCTTAGAGTTTAAAGTGAGAGCTGAATGTGTAACAGTAAAACGTAGTTGTGCTTTGCCTCTTAGTTTTCCTCTAGAGCCAGCAGTGATGATGCTGGCACAAGACAACCAATCAAACCAAAGATAATCATTATTGGCCTTTTCTCCAAGGATATTAGCCTCCAAAGGAATGATTATGTGTCACAACTGTCTGTACCGTTATTGTATTAAAATGTGCAAAGGTTTATTGAGTCAAAAAGAATTCATGTTATTTGCTGTAAAACTGGAAAACATTTCTCAGGAGAAAATTGATGTTCTGTTGTTTATATCTTGGTTTTATTTTAAGGAAAGTTTAAGATCAAATTCCATTTTTTCTTTTCCTGATGTTTCCCATCATTATCTTTTTATCCACTGTACTCTGTACAAAGTAATATAAATTTGTGACTCAGATCTGATGTGTATGAGTCTTCCTGGAGATGTAATGTTAAGTTATCAAAATTTTGTGGCACAAATTTATATTTATATTTTGGACATTTTTCTAATCTTTGTATTTTGTGAAATATTGGTTAATTTAACCCTTTTAAGCCTTGAACTGTTCTGTAAACCAAACCATGAGAGAGGTTTACTGTAGTTAGGTAATCTCTGTCTCTGTGATGGAGCTGTTAACAACTCACAGACGTCTGATACATGAGAATGGAATCAACCAAATGCAGCTTTTATTGTGAAGAGCAAGAGGCTGTAAAGCAATTATCATTTAGTTAGGAACCTCTTGAGTCTCCTAAAGTACCCCTATTTCCCCTCCACACACTACTGTTATATTATGGCAGAGCCTTGCAGTTCTCCATTTCCACCAATAGATGTCACAATGTCACTATAATGGACGAAGCTCAGAGCCGAATCATCTAGTGTGCTAAACTGAAGCTCCTCTTTTCTGTCCTGCTATATTGTATATGTCAAGTTTTGGTTTTGTCAAAAATAGTTACTGATATTGATTTTGATGTAAAAAAAAAACATTCAATCTCATATCTGCATATATGTTGGATTCATGGCAACTATCTACATCCCTGACATCAATTTTTGTGAAAAGATGACTGACTGTGTACTATCTCACTAGTCGCCCCCTATTGTAATTGTAATGTCCCCCCTTCCCCTAAAAGAAACCCTGCATCTCATCTTACCCCTCCCATCCCAATATCCGCATCACATTATGATACATCAGATAACATGTGATACCATCTCTGACAGCACAACACCCATCCCCTCTCCTGTCCTTCCCATCACTCTACCTGCCCCTCGCTTCCTAATAGTCCTTTATCCCGGGCTCATCTTTCATCTTCTCAACCTCACACATCCCGTAATTTTCACCCCGCCCCCTCCTCCATCCTCCAACGTTAGGAGCATTTCTGTCATCACCCCACTCTCCTCTACTTCATCTTAAACTCTGATGCTGGAGGCCCATGTTTGCTTAGCCCGAGCCCTTAACCACACAGACTTTAATTAAAAGCCTGCACGCTTCTCTTTCGGTCTGTCCCTGTCTCTCTCTCTCTCTCTCTCTCTCTCTCTCTCTCTCTCTCTCTCTCTCTGCCCGGCAGCTGGTGAATTGGCAGAAGGGAATTTCTACATGTGTTTTCTGGCCCAGAGGATGCTCTCCCTTCAGTTATGCTCCACAAGAGATGAGACCAGGCCAAAATGAACGTTAAGCCAGTGGACCTTCAGTGGGCACTGACGCAGAGAGCAGTAAACATGATGTGAAAGATGACAATAAGAGAGAGGGGTAATAGCGGTAGTTGTGTTGGGTGTAGTAGCGAGGAAAGCAGTGACGTTAATGTTCATGCAGATGAGGATTATTGTTAACAGACTCCATGGCAATATTCCAAGGTGATGGAGGAGAGAGACTAGTTTTTCTCTCTTGGGGGTCTTTCATTTGGCATTACCGTAGCTGCTAGCTATTGGATACAGTGCAAGTGTGATAAAGCTGGCTAATATCCCACTGATAAAAAAAGACCTTTAATTCTAACTAGTGCTGAATGAGACTCTTGAGGTGACTGAATATTGAATTTGCTCATGTAGTCTCTCATAATGTTTCTTTACCAGAAAAAGAGAAGAGAACTAAAGCTGAAGTAGGGACATAAATACAGATTTAGCTGCATAAGAGGTCCACTGTTCACTTCACTTTTACTCATGCAGCTCTCTCTCAAGGCCACTTTCACTCACACATATACCAACACGCACACTCACTTGGCTGTTGTGCCATAGCTCCAGTGAACTGGAGATAAGACCCAGTGTTTTCACATGTAAATGGTGTGAGCGTGGAGGGGAAGGCGGGTGCATTGTTAGCATGGAGCAGCTCTGAGGGGCTCTGAGGAGCTCCGCTGAGGGTTTGGCCAGCGCGGCCCTTATCAGATGAAGAGCAGGCCTCTGAAGGAAGGAGGGGTCGGCGAGGGACGAGGGCTGGGTAGGGTTGAGGGGGCCAACAGGAGAATAGAACAGCTGGCGGAGTCACGCGTGCAACCCCAAAAACACACAGAGCCCAGACACGCTGAGCACGGTGGGAATCTCCTCAGCTAAGAGATCCACAAACACACGGCCTCTTGTGTTATTATCAGCCACCAGCCAGCAAGTCTGAGCACATAATCACACACACAGCAGCACGGAAAGAGGAGCATTTCACACAATCACCGACACAAATACACCCAAAAACACAATCACTGAGAACAATCACAAATACACATTTCCATACAGGCGTCTTTACACATCATTAGGCTAACACGTACACACAGCAAAAGAAAGAGCGTGGTTACCCCGACACACACATAGCTAAATCGCCATTCAGATATTCGCTTGTTTCACTGACCGAGAAACTCAGCAATAATTTCGACTGCCACCTGGTTTCAACTTCCATTTCTTGTGCCTGTTCACACATTAGGGAGACTGTGATCGCTGCATTCGTCCTGTTTGTCAGCGAGGGTCAAGCCATTCTTTCATGCCATAAAGGCTCTAATCATGCTGATTCTGCACTTCTGACAACAAACAATATGTATTTTTGTTCCCAAATCAGTGCATGTCACAGTCTGATAACTAGGAGCAGGGCTCAACGCATAAGTTCAAAGCCAACCATAAAGTTGAGCTATGGCCTTAAAATCTTAGATTTTTTCATAAATGATAAAGAAACTAACTGGTTATTGAATAAACAAGTTTTACGTGTATAAACTTTGCAATGCAATGCAATTTAACAACATCAAATTTAATCTCAAATAGCAGAGCTGTCATTAAGTCAGTCAGCATACCGATAGTAAGAAAAATTCCTCTCATATGTATGCATGTATGCGTATATATGCATAAGTCAGGCCGGCATTAGCAGCTGAAACAGTAACACTTCCCTGCTTAAGAATAGGCCGGGGTGCTGGCTCTTGTCCTTTCCATTCAGGCCAGTGTTAAACACACAGACTAGCATGCTAATGGGTAATCCCTGAGGACCAGCCACCTTTGTCCCAGCCCTAAGAGGATGTCTCTCTCTGGGCACTGGGTGACAGCCACCAGGCTGCCTGCTACTGGACAACCAGCATGTTGCCAGATAGTGATCTCAGTCGTCCAGAGGGATGCCAGCAGGTTGCCAGGCCTTGATTGGTATCTGATGGGCGGAAGATTGGCGTCTGCCCTGATTTCCTTTTTGTTAGTTTGTTTTTTTTTTGTTTGTTTTTTTCCTGTCTGTGATTCACCGGGAGGAGGTTTTCTATCTTTCTTGGTGAGAGGATAGTGAATATGTGGCGTAGGGGCGCTTTGTCATGCAGCAGGTGGTCTGTATGAGTCGACAAAGAGCTGCAGTTAATCTGATAGACTACAGTGCGAGTGGTATGAGGTTTCTACTTTTACTGTTTGTCTTAAAGCTCCATTCAATGGCCTCAACAATGATCTGAAACATTTCAAACAAGCTTTGGAAACAAATAATTGGTCAACAAGATAAATGAGCAACAACAGCTGATCACAGCTGATGACATTGAATTATCTTTTGCAATTATCCGGCAAATGACAAGAAATTCTGAATTTGAATGCTGTCAGGTGGTAGAATGGGTGTTTGTTTTTTTATGCAAATTGGTGAAAGGTGCTCCTGTGGTTATAAGCACTTGTGTGTGTGTATTTCTATGGATTAGGGCATTCCACATTGCAAGGTGGACAGTAGGAGAGGGAAGCAAGCTGAGAAGCAGGCTGTCATTGATTTGCCAAGAGGAAATTCCATAGTGCAAGGTGCCGTAAGGAAGCTATAGGAGGAGGTTGATCCCTTGGGAATACTAGTAATCCCTGTGATGTGATGAAATAAAGAAGATGTTATGTAGATTACACAAGAAACAGAGGGAAGCTTCAGAATTGATGAGCACATTGTGTACCGTGTGTGTGGTATTATAGGTTGCTGGCCATAGGATAGCCATATGATGATTATTTCAAACAATTTATCCAGCCCTGGTTCTATACTGTCTATGATGAAATATTGTAGCCTCATCCCAGCACTGAGCCCTCATCTGTCTTTTCACCCCCAGAGAACTGAGCTCCACATACAGCAGCACCCAGTATATGTGCACACACACACACATACACAAACACACATTCACACTACAAGCACATATGCACACACAGGTTACTCAGTGGAAAGCACAAGTCTCGTCTCTTTTCCTATTAAAATATAGATTCCTTTTATTTTCATCATCCGAATGTAATGGCAATTGATAGATCATGAAGATATTTGACATTTAAGTGCATCATATAAACATTGTTGAATTTTTACAATGGTGGCCAATGTTTATCAGCTTGAGAACAGATGTGCTGGTGTAAGACTTTTCTTGCAGATTCATCAGGGAGCTGGATCCCACACGATGCTCAAAAGTGATTCTTTTTCCTCAACATCCTCCTTCATCTCCAGCAATTCCCCACCCGCAGCTACATCGTTCTTCACGTACTTCCTCAACTATATATACGGCATGGGCCCTCGCGTCCCTTACACACTTCTTCTCACCAAGGCTTGTGCCCTCCCCCCCTGTTTCCATCCACACTCCAACGACATAGAAAACCATAAGCCCCCCCCGGCCCAAGTACGCCTACCACCCAGGGCCACCCCATGCCTCGCACGTTCCTCTCAGACAGGGAGCACGACACTGGGCCCCTCCATCCCCGTCTTCCCTGTGGCCCCCCCAGCATGTTCGTACCCCCCAGTTCCATCCATCATATCTGCCCCCCGGCCTCCATCACGTCCCCACAAAGGCAGCTAACCCAAAGAAAAGAAAAGGCAAAAAAAAGAGGGGAGAAGAATACAGCCGCTACCATGCAGAACAGTGCTGGACGGAGGACCGTCTTTTGTCCCGGGCCCTGCCTCTCCTCGCCTGGTCTCTCCTGCAAACACACCCTCTTCTCTGGGGGAACAACAGCCCGGAGGCTTGGGGGATGGAACCGGGGTGTGGTTCGATCTAAAGCAGTATAGTATGGCCCCCTCGATGGCCCCCTGGTCACCAGCAGACCCTGTGTGTTGAGCTGTCAAACGGGGCCGCCCTGGCCCTCCCCTTGCGTCCACGGGCACTCCCTCTGGGGGGCAGTAGGGGCCCTGAACTCCTGACTCAGGGGCCCACAAGCCGAGGCTCACCGTGGTCTGCTGACCTGACCACTGATAATCTGTGAAGTGGAACAGTAACACTCAGGTGAGGAGGGGGACTGAGTGCACATCTGCAGGGAGCTTTTAAAGGGAGATGGATAAAGTCGAGGATTTACATAGGTTGACATCAAAGACACCTTTGACTTTTGTGTGATATGTTCACTCAACTGTACTGCTGCTCGAGCACAGATTTTATTTCTGATAGCACAGAAAAGGAAGAAAGAAAGAGAAAACCCTTTTATAGCAGCGCCTTTGCTGAAAGAAAAGAGAAAAGAAACCAAAAATCAAAAAGAGCTAAGACTGAGGAGGGGAGCGAATAAGTGAATGGGCAGCATCCATTAAGTGCAAACAAAAGCGGGTACCTTTCTGTTGGTGCTGATGTTCTGTTGCAGGCCATCCTGCCTTTGTGACTCAAGGAAGAGAGGGAAGTCCCCGCTTGGTCACGTTCACACCCTCTGCTGATAGAGCACCTCTCACTGCTGGTCATGGACGTTAGAAAGCCCTGCAGCTGCATGGGCACAAATGGAGGTGATGGGGATGAAAGACAGAGACGGGACAGAGGCAGACACAAAAACAGAGTGACATTTAAAAGATGGATTTAAGAGATGGATGAAGAAACACAAGAAAAGACAGAAAAACACACCAATCATCCTCAATTTCCAACTGATATAAAGGAATTAATGAAAGGAGTTGTATAAAAGAGAAAAGTAAAATATATATATATATAAAGAACAAATGAAACAAACCTGGAAACTGTTGAGGAAAAAAGGTTTATGCAGAAAAGGTTAGAAGACAGGGAAATTATTAATGAGGAGAAAGCCCTGGTCGGGGGAAACAAAGCACATGTTGGATTGTCCAAATTCAGTGTGCTAGTTTATGAGACCCCAGAGACTTGTGAGGCAGATAGCAGACTGGTGGAATGAGAGGAGGCTGGGGGGGGTGGAGAGAGGGATCGAATGTGGCACTATACTATTGTTAATTAGGGCCTAGCACCAGCATGAAGAGAGGTGGGGGCCATCACATCTTGTTACATATTCTACGTATCCCACTGATGGCAAGATTGGTCATTTATTAAATATAATATTCAATCTTTGATGATGTTAAAAACAAGGCGTGTAACAGGGAATAACTACAAGACTGGAGAAATTAGACATAATAACACAAGACAACATTAACACAAACACACACACACACACACGCACAAACACACACACACACAAACTTTCACACATCAGTCTTCAAACACACAACACACCCTAATGGAACCGTGACTGACCACGTTCCAGCTCTATTCACTAAAAGGACAATAGTGTGCTGAGGCTGCAAAAACTCAGTTGAATGTGTGTTTCTGGTTTTGTGTGTGTGTGTGTGTGTGTGTGTGTGTGTGCGTGCGTGCGTGCGTGTTTATATACATAGGCCTGTGTGGCCGGTGCACAGATTGTGATTTTCCCAGGTGAACAACACCATACGGAGCACTGCATCTTCAAGCTCATTAAAGACCATTCTAAACCATTAGAAAGCATTCAGCAGGGTGTGCATTCCCCCAGACTCCGGTGTCAGGGCACAGAGCCATGCCCGAAGGCCCCAGGGTGGGGACCTATGCTAAACGGGCCGAGGGAACACACCAGAAGGAGCTGATCCTTTTTCTTCAATGAGCACTGGTTGCTGTGTAGATGGATAGGAAGGGGGGGGGGTTGTAACAGCTTGTTGAGTTCCCTTACTTGGGGAATTCAAAAAAATCAAAGTAACTGTTGAATAGAGTGAAAGATGAGTTTCCAAAAGAATATCTAATTTCATTTTTAAGCATTTAAAAACCAGGGGGAAGAAAGCAGAAAATTCTGGACAATCATTTGTAGAATGATCAATAAAGATTTAACAATGCAACTTTTTCATTTTTTTTTTTTTTACATCTGAATGAATAGGAGATGACATAATGCTGTGGTGACTGTGATGATAGACCAGCAAAGACAAACAGTCCCCCTTGTGGACAGCAGCCAGATCTTCAAGCATCAGCCATCCATTGATTCCGCTGACTATAGAGCTGGACCACGGAGCAGTGTGATGCCATTCAGTGCCGAGCGTTGCTAGGTAGAGTGCAGTAGTCCATAGTTTGTGTGTGTGTGTGTGCGTGTGTGTGTGTGTGTGTGTGTGTGTGTGTGTGAGTGTGTGAGTGATGGAGAGAGAGAGAGAGAGAGAGAGAGAGTGAGTGACACAGAATGAGCTTGGTAGAGAGACAAGGGTGCACCATCCACCCCTGATGGTTATAAATGAGAGTCATGTCAGCAAAGGGACCCCAGACCATCTGTGATACTCACAGATGATCTCATAGTGTGCATACACAGCACACACACACACACACACACACACACACACACACACACACACTCATGTGAAAGTGATCCTCTTGGGAAGCATGTTACAAAAAGGAGAAATATATACACAAGTTTCCCAATCGTCTGTGACAGGGATACCAAAACTTCAGTAAATCTGACAACCTAGTTTCTAAGTTTAGGTTGTTTTTTTTAGGTTAGAGGAAATTTTGGATATTTTTCAACCTGGGTCTTATTCTCATTGGGAATGGGTTTCTACAGCCATACATGGCTGAGATCTGAGACGAGACTGCAAAGGAATGTGGGTAGAAGCGGGGCAGGCTTTAGCAGTGTTTTACTGATAACAGGCTCAAATTTACTGCTGAATAAGAGGTTCTGTAGGATACAGCGGATAGGCCCAAACTTTTTCTAGGTCTCCCAAAAAACATGATCTATGTTCTCTTTAAGTCAATTAATCAGACGGCTTGCCACCCTGTTCCCTCTGGTAAGGAGAGCAGGAATAGGCAGAGCCTCTTCTCACGATGAGGGCTCGAGGAAGGAGAGTCAAATATTTATAGAGCTACACACCAGGATTCATTTCTCTCTTGTGACATTCACTAACTCCTGCTTCAGCGAATAGTGTTTTGGCAGCCTTCTCCAGGTAGATAAATAGCTGAGTGTCCAATCAGATGTGAATTTATTTTAGCTCTTCGAGAAGTCAAATATAAACATCAACCGGCCCATATAAGAGAGTGAATCATGAATCATACCCAGAGGAGAGAAATTAAAAGTCAAAGTGACCTTTTGGGGAGAGTCACTGGTGAATACATGGCCAGAGGAGGAATGCTGCCATTTCCTCCAAACTACAGTAGGGTGGTTAAAAGGAAAGGCAGTTGCCGGGGTAACTTGTGGCGGTATGTTTCGGTGGAGGCCGAGACAAAGCAACACGTGACAGGCTCGCCGTCCCCCTACAGCTGTGACCTGTCTCCCACCCTGGAGAGGGAAAGAGGAACAGGAAGGGAGAAGAGATGGATTGAAAGAAGGAAAGAAGTGGAGGAGAAGTGCCTCTGAAGGAAAAATGGAGAAGAGAAGAAGAAAACTGGACTGAATGACAGAATAGAACCAAGAACAACAAAAAAAAAACAAAACAAAGATGACATCAAATAAAGCAAGAGAAGTCATTTTCAGCATGTCTGGAGCAATACATTTCCCCACCAGCTCAACCAGTCCTGCCCACTGCTACTTCTACCCCTCCCAACAATGAGGAAACAAAGAGATCGTAAAATAGCACAAAGTTGTAAAAGGCAAAGAAATAAAAAAAATAAATAAAAGAGTGGCTTCACACAAAAAAGTGCTGTAACAGTGAGGGGTCACAGTGGCAGGGGGCCGAACTCTTGACCTCCCCAATGACTGAGACTGCCACCCAGTTAAAACAATACACTCAAAATCTCTCCCCCTCTTTCACCGTGTGTGGGTGTGTGTCCGCTTGTCTAGTGCCTATGGATTGAGATACGTCCTGGTAGGCATCTTTTTTTTTTTTAATGTCCTCTTCATCAATAACCATGTCTCCCATCCTCCCACCTTCTGCTCCTTTCCTCCCCCCGAGACCTCCTCCATCGCAGACCCTCTCCAGCTCAGCTCGAGTGGGTTGCCTGCCTCCAACAAAAGACATCTTCCTCTCATCCTCCGAGGAGGAGACAGAGGGATGAGGAGATAGAGGAGTGTCAGCTCATCCCTTTAATCCTGGGTAGACAGAGGGACTCTTCAGTGAAGAGGTGGGAAATCCACTGATCAGGGGCTTAAGATGCAAACTCTACAAAGGACCTGTGGATGCATTTGGGGTCATCGCAGCAGGCCTGGGACACCAATCTGTGTCTGCGCGTTGTGGAGCAGACACTCACGCGGCATTCTCGTTTCAAAGTGTTAATGCACATTATGCAAATACACACATTAACATAGTAACACATGGTGCGACATATTCATACACATACACACAAATATGGATATAGATGGACATTAAGGGAGGACGATTATGGTTTGAATCAATATTACGAAATATGATTCCGATTTTGACACATGGTGAATATTTGTAATATGGCACAAGAGAAAACTGACTTATGTTCAGTGCAGGAAACTGCCATTATAACCAAACCACTGATTGTGTAAGGTCTTAATTACAATGTACTCTGAATCATTAACTGAAAGCTTGCTAATTATTATTGTATTATCACCCAGGATTAATTTGGGATATTCTCATTTTGGTCAATAAGACTTTTGAACACAAAGCACACATGATATGTTCATAAGGTGACACAACATTAGTACAAATTTGTATTTTCAATGGAGTTAATGTTCAAATCTCTGTGATATCTATCTAGTCTAATTTTGGTTTGTAAAGTTATGTTGGTTAACCTTGAGCTCGGTTAGGTTCAGGATGAATTTTTTGGGGGGATTTAACATGTTTGGCTTTGTACAAAAAGGCCTGGTTCAGTCCAAACTGCTCCGACCTTTTGTGTTTATCATATAAACACAGGCTCACACAACTCTGGAGGAATGGTTTTCACACATTATGAAAAGTGAATAATCGTGTAGTTCTTGTAAACCTGCAAGTGCTTGCATTTGTGTATCAGTATGAGCATGCATATCCTTACGTACATGTGTGTGTGTGTGTGTGTGTGTGTGTGTGTGTGTGTGTGTGTGTGTGTGTCATTGTGTTTCCATGTGTGTGCGTGTAAGGCGGCGAGCGAGTGTGTGCCCGCATTCAACATCTCCCTGCAGCTAATGAGTGGCGGCCCACCTCTCCAGCAGGCCTGGCAGTCCTTGGCTATGGGGCTGGAGCTGGCTGTTTTCTCATGGTAATCACACACTTTGTCCCGGGGTGGATAATCCTGCACTGGCTTTGTCTGGGCCCCAGAGGAGAGCCCCACAAGGTCGACCCCGCTTCACAGAGAGCCACAGAGACCCAAATGCAGTAGCAGCACCCCACTCCAGGCCTGCGCTCCTCAACACGCACCCGTACACGCAGACACACACAAAAACTGCATGCTTGCACACAAATGCACACACACCCACCGGCGCACACTCATTAGTTATTCTCGGTTTCAACAGCGAGGCCTGGAGTCATTAAAAACGGACTGCTTGTGCAAAAGCACAGACACACTCACTCTCATACACATATGCACAAACTGAACATGCAGCAGAACATTTTAATACATTTTCAACAGTTTTGTAGGACAAGTTAATTGTGATATTGCGAGCCAGCTGACGATACAGACAGCTATGATACAAGATCATTCTCAGTAGTGTCTACACTCATATAATGTATAAGTCATACCTCTTCGATCAAAACATATTTTTGCAGCCCTTAGCTTCTCCCACCATTGGCTGCATTCCACTCTCTATAACTCTGATGTGTATAAATAGGCTGTATTGCTGGAGGGGAGAAACATGCTCAGGGCTTGGCGTGGCGTCAGGGAGGATCAGCTCACTGAGAATATCTGGAGGGGCAGAGCAAGAAGACGAAGACTGAAGCGAAGGAGTGTGGAAGACAGGCTCCCACAGGTCTCTCTTACACTCCATCTACTCCCGAATCATTAATGAGCTGGCCTGGAAGGAACGAGGATAACAGTGCCGATCTCTCGAAGCATTAGAGCCACCGGTTGCAAACAGCGCTGAACAGCAACTGGAGCTCACTGGTTTAGACTCGGACTTCCCTCAAATGACTTCAGCATCAATATAAGCCTGCAGGCCATTGGCTTTTGAGACAACCTTTCTGTGGTGCTTTAAAAATCCTCTTCAATAAATGGGAATTTATTGCCATACAAAGAAGAAACCAAAGAATTTCCCAGATTTCATGGTAACCAGCCTTTTGGTGTTTAAATGTTTAATGTAAAGGAAATATCAGGGATGAGCCCAGATCTGAGGTCTGTTTGAAGGAATGAATGTGTCTCACTGGGTCATTAGCCAGGGGGAGTGGAGCACTGTGGGCCAGTGTGAAGAGGCAAAGAGAGGGTTTGTAATCCTCTATGGCCAATGGGACACAGCCAAATGTCTGTCTAGGGACACACTAGGACATTTTTGTTCCACCAACAAGTGAGACACACACACACACACACACACACACACACACACACACACACACACACACATATACACACAAATGGCCACACATGCATACATAGACACACACAGAGACACACAACTCTAGAAATCCCACTGTTTCCAGTCTAGTAATCCTCATTGGGTATTCCGACGGAGTTTTGCTGTGGACACCAAGTTGACAGACAGAGTTAGAGAGTAAAAGAGGAACAGAGGGGAGGGAGGAAGGGGAGAGGAAAACAGACAAAAAAAAAAACTTCACCCTTCTCTGCTCTCCCAGCCGTCATTGGTTGATGGCACAGGGTCTTTTCTTTCCTTTTTGCTAATTGGCCACCCAGGCATTGACTCTGGCGTGAGTTGTACCCCAAAACACGTGCATGTCCCTCAGTCCCATGAAACACCCCCTGGCTATTCGCCACTCACCTTGCCATTTAAATGGCTGGTGAGGGGGGTGGGTTGGGGGTGGCTTGTTTCCATGGCAAATGGAGGCAACTCCTAGAGGAGACGGTGAAAACATTTTGCCACAGGTGCAAAAACAGTCATCCTTCACATGAGTTATAATTCTGTCTGCAGCTGTAACTGCAAATATTCATAGTGTGAAACTTTTCACTTGACTGTCACTCCCGTTAATGTGAACAGAATTGATGCCTAAAGAAGTGGAGAGACATAAAGAGACTTCACATTTATCTATTTGTAACATGAATAGGTTTATTATTTCGTGCTGCACAGCCTTTTTCTAAAAAGGGCAAGTTTTTCCATGGAGGTTGGGATGTTTGACCCCCTGAGGGTCTTCACCTTTAGAGCAAGGCATTTCCCCCAGAATTCTTTAGGGCGTGATGGACAAGGGATGATCTCGTTATTTCATTAACTTATTAGGAGCGGCGGAATTTGGTCACCTCTTCCACTTATGCCATCCCTGCCTTGAGGTCTGCGATAATTTCTTTAAGAAAATGAAAGAAGAAAAGACGAAGAGGGGGAGGTGGAAGAAGAGAGGAGAAAAAAGTAATTTGATTGTCTGGAGGCTCCATATGGTTCCATGACTTTTCGGTTCACCCTGGCTGACTGCTAGCAGACTGAGTCCTTTCACTGTTTCAACCCCGATGACAAACTTCCCTATCCTCCCTTCATCCCACTTCTCAATACCCCCCTTCCCCCCTTCAAAAAAAAAAAACCCAAAACACCCTGAATCTGGTTAGGGGAATAATAGAAGAGGCTAACAATGAGGGGGCAGGAGGGGGGTGTTGGAAAAAAGAAGGAGGGGGGGTGTCAAGTGACCCACAGAAAACACTATCAAACAAGACTGGAACTCTAAGGGGTTGACAATGGAGCGGCCTGCTCTTTTCTGTGCTACGCCACTGGTGGGGCGAGATAAGGGAATTCCTCAATACAGCAAAAAGGGAAGAAAGGGGAGCACTGCTTTTGAGAGATTCAGACCTCAAATCCAAACACTCCCCCCATAGATTATAGCTTGTGTGTTTTAAAGGGTGGCTGAAATAAAGCAGCACTTTGTTGGACAAGTTAGCCTTGTTGGTGTTGCTCTGCGCTGCCATTGTGAGAGGTAGTTTTATGCAGTTCTATGCAGATGACAGGGAGATTAGGAACGGCCTGGACTACACAGGGCCTTTAAAGTTTTTATACAGCGATCTATCACAGTAATTCAAAAGGTAACACAATGGCACTAACTGCTGCAGCTGTCTGAATTTATTGAGCCTTAAAACGCTATAGAATAAACAGCGGATTTAGCTGTTGGTCCCATATTCCTTATCAAACCTCTCGGTGCACTCTGTTTGACTTATGTGCTCCGAGCCAGAACGTCTGCTGTGTTTGAAAACCAATGCTACGATAATGTTATAGACTGACTGATCTGAAAGTCAAATAGTGGGCAAGGTAGTAAAGTCGGCTTTGGGCCACATGAAAGGAAACTTGAAGTTGTGGAGAAGTCAGTGTGTCAGAACATTTAGATTTACACTGACGCATCGTCGAAACGCATGCAACCCGGGGCCATGAGAAGAGGCTGGCTGCTCCACGTCAAACAAGGTGAAACATTTCACAGAGGCCTCAACGTGCCAACTAACTGTCACACACACAAACACGCACATACACAGTGCAGAGCACAGTTGCTTTTATTGGCAGAGAAGGAACCGCTGTCTCTCCTGGCACATCATCATAAACTTAAGAAAAGGCATCATTACTACACCACAGTGGTGTGTTACACTGTCCTCTGCTCAGGCTGAGACTGATGGACCTGGACCCCATCCAACCAGCAGACTGACTGATGGTCTTTTTTTTTTTTTTGCTTTTAGGTATAACTCAAAGCATCCCGCGTCTAACCCCACAGGACATTTTGGCGACAGTAAATTAATCAGAGGAGTTTCGGAACTTTCATCTGCAAGTTTCTCTGAAACATAAAGCTTGGGTGGCAGGGCAGGTAAAAGAGAAGAAGGGAGAAGAGAAAAAAGCACAAATAGAGAAGGGAAGAAATGATGATAAAAACTGAGTCTTGCAGCTCCCTACTTTTCTATCATTCTTCAGTGTCTGTTCTGTCATACTCCACTGTCTGTTATCCAGTAAGAGAAAAATGTTATAACTCATCCCGCCCTATCTATCTACAGATACAGGTGCTGATAAGAAAAATTGCTGTGAGATAAGAATTTCACAATTGCCTCTGCAGCAGCATTCAAGTCACTCCCGATGCCAGTATATCCAATGTGATTTGATGTGTTGTGCGGCTCTGATGGAAAACAAAATGGCATGAGAGAGAGCCAAAAAAATTGACCGTTGAGACATTGCTCTCTGAATAAAAACCAAGCCCAATGCTTATCTCAACGTTTGGGGCAGAAGGGGCTTTACTTTGGAGCAGAGCTGCTCAAATATGCGCTATTTGCACAGCGTACAACTTCCCAGTCACTGCGGATTAGGCAAACAATACAGCTCCCCCATACTGCCCCCTCCGCCAAAAAAACCTCCACCCAAATTAGTCTTTCTTTGGCCAGTTATAAAGACCTGAGTATGAATGAGGGCCTCTGTTAGTCCAGGGAAGATAACACACACTCACTCACAGTGAGGGGGAACTAGTGTTGTGTATTCCAGCCTTGCTCAGCATCTGATTGGTGAGAAATGATTTATCTTGACTGACTTCGCTGTCGTGATTCGCTGATGAGCATAACTGACAGCGGCATGGTTTACACCATCCAACTGTTCACTTTCATTGTGTATATTCAGCCATGTCTACATACATGCATGCGTCCTTACACATGTATGTTTGTACCAGAGATGAAAAGCCGTCTGCTACCTCCTGATTAGAGCTCAGAGAGCTTGGTCATTAAGCCATGACAACCTGCCAGACTTGTACCAGACTTGCAGACAGACAGTGGAGTCCGAGCCGAGCCACCACACAAACAACACACACACACACACACACAGAAAAGCCAAATCACCAAAGTTGAATGGCAACAACCAAAATGTCCCTTTTAAGTTCCATTTCTTGAGAAAATTGCTTGTGTGGTTGTCTCAGACATGTACAGTATGTACACAAAACTGTGTGCATGCATGGGTGTTTTGTGGTGCACAATATGGGAGCCACAGGGTTGAGGTGTGGTGAAACGCTCTGATTTATGGAGCTCAGACTTTATCAGCCATATGAGGTTGCAAAAACACCCAGAGCAAATTTCCTGCAGTCAAATAAAGTGTAAGATGCCGTCCACAAATCACTAAGTGGAGGAATAACATGGCCATTTGGCAATACTGCCTGAACTGAGTCATGAGAGAATGTCTTCCAAAAGAATTTGTATGTGTCAGCCAGAGAACAGTAAAAACAAACATTTGAGCAAATGAGGGAGTGACTGACACATATTCAGATGACTTGATTTGCATCGCTGACTGATGGTGCTTTATCAAAACTGTGGTGTGTGTGACGGATGACTGACTGGGGGATGAGGCACAGCCGCGGCCAGGTTAGACGGTAAACATGATGTGCTTTAATTCCACTAGTTGGATGCTGTTGGGGGTAAAAGAGTACCCACATGCGTGTGCATGTCTGAAAGAGAGAAAGAGAGGAAGTGCAAGGTAACACAGCGACACCAAGAATGTTTAATTAAATTCTGGAACAGGCTCTGGGTGCTTGTGCTCTAAATGGCCCTCCAGCTGAAAGGAAGGATTAACACAGAGCACGGACAGGCCTGCAGCCACAGCACGCTCATTACTGCAGGATGGAAAGATAAGTCAGAGAAGAGGGAGAGAGACAGAAGGCGAGAGAGACAGAGAGCAGAGGGACAGTTGAAATGTAAAACGGAGAGATGGTGTGAATTTGACTGAAAATGTGCACGTACAGACTTCTAAACTGTAAGAGAAGGATGTGGGTAACGGTTAGTGACTTGAGGAGCGGAGAGCGGAAACTAACAAGAAATCCTCATATTTTACATCCACAGTTCTCATATATGCAAACCTATTTCTCACCACATTAAAGGAAAATTTCAGCCTATTAAAACTTGGGTCTTAATTTTGTACTTTTCACCATCTTCCTAATGGTAATAAGGAACTTTATTGAAAAGTTGATCAGACATAAACCCCCAGGGTCCATAGGAGTTGACTTGTAAGTTGTGTTTCTATTCTCATCAAAATGTATTGTGTGTATCCTCACAAATTGCACTGAATACTTTACCTTTACACAAAACGTAAAGCCAGTTGTTTCAAATATTGCAAATCTTGCAATAGTTAAATCCATCCTGTCGTCTTCTTCTGTACCTACCATATCATTTGGAACAAATGTATTGTTGCTGTTTTGTTTTTTTTTGTTTTCTACACTCTATTTTTGTCTCTCTGCTGCTGTTAACAGTGAAACAGCATGAAATCATCTGTAGTGTTTCACATCAAGTTGCTGCATGCACATGCACATGATGCAAACAACCACACAGTTTTTCACATGCATTGCAGGATATTATTCATGACATATATGTTTCAGGCTCTCATTTAGAGTTTTACCTCCAAAAAGAATAAATAGATGCAACTAGATAATCTAGCTAACCTGTGGGGTTGTTTACAATCTGTCTGACAGCTCCACCTGCCTGTTTTGTAGTGTTCACACTTCTCAGCAGTGACTCAGAGACTACAAAGTTGCCATTACCAATATAAATTATGGCCAAAACTACAAAAATAAAATTATAAGTTGATAAATTGTAATAAACCAGAATTATCATTTAGCACCATCTCTACATTTATTTAAAAAATTTATCAAGTTGACTTTTTATTGTAAAGTTTCAGTGAAATTATTTGATTATGGTTGAGGTTGATATAATTAGAGTAGATTAATTTGGGCAAATTGTAATAAGGCAATGACATTAAGGCAATAGTATGAACAGACATGACTTCAATGGTGAGCAGAGGAGAAATAAAGGGGAAAAAAAGTCAGTAAAATTTCCATCACTTTTCCAGATGGACATTATGGAGAGTGGGCTCTGGCGTGGCCGCTGCTACAAGGATTAGCGCCCTTAAGCTCAGACATGCAGACAGGCTCTCTCCAGGGCTTCTGAACGACTGGGCAGAGCAGGGTTCGACCCCAAGCCAAGCCCCCTGAGCCCCGGCCATGTCTGCATTATAGCCACAGCCAATCTAACTGTGCTCAGTGTCAACAGCTCACACACTGGACTCACAGGGGGCAGTTTGCTCAACCTGCAGGCTACACCCTCAGACGTCCTGTTGACCCGGCTGCTCCAACTGGCACGCAAATACGCACATTTACACTCTCGCCCACAAACACCACTTCATTAAGCTTCTTGAAACGCTGCAGTGGGAGCGGGTTGTTGGGGAAGTGCAACACAAATAAAAAAC